>NW_011341946.1:752567-799146 GCF_000735185.1 Notothenia coriiceps
CCACCGCTCTGCCCTTTGTAACTGGCCAAAAGTGTTGTGTTTTTCACATTAGAAAGAGAGCGGAACTGAAAGTTATGTATGAAAAAGGGCTTTATTCCAGGGTACCTCGAGGGGCCTTTCCGCTCCTTTTCCTAAATACGGCCGTTACGTTGGCACGTTTCACCTCTTTCTTTCAGAATGAGGCGAAAAGTATTAAAAGAGGTGAAAATCACTACAAGTCTGGGCATGTTGAGAGCTGTACATACACAAAAGGGGAGTTAGTCGGTTCCGTAAGAGCCAGCATGCGGGGCCGGGATTCTGGGATTTGTAGTCTTTCTAGTTGCGTATTTTTCATAGTCTTATATTTCAACAGTTTTGCGACAAACTGACTTTTTTGACTTGGAAATGATTTTTTAAGATTGACAAACATCATGTGTGTAATTTGTGGCACAATTCAAACGGGATCTAAAGATAATCTTTCTCTCCCCATTGACTTCAATACATAATTTTTCCGAAATCCCATGAAGTAGTAGATGGGCGGGACTTCGCCTCTCTATAGGACTTGAAAACCCTGAATGGTTGGTTGATGTGTGTTTCTGTGTTTTTGTGAGGGCAGAACAATGATCCGTCCCTGATCCGCTCTGGTCCTGAGGAGACGCTGCTGAGCCACCTGCTGGTGTTTGAAGCTGAGCGCTCGCGGCTGGAGGGCCGGGTGGTGTACTGTGGGGACCTGGCCACAGATAGACCACTGGAAAAATGAAACTGATGAAACCTTAAAAATCAAACACTATAATGAAGCTTAGCGTCACCATTTTATTCTTTCCTGCTTTTACCCAATCAGCTTACTGCAGCTGTTCACTCTTTAAAGTTAGACCAATCATCTGAGCCGAGGGCCAAATCGTGGACTGTAATGGGCCTGATTGTTTACTGTATGTTGCTCAGGGATTTTAATACTGTGTGATGTGTGTATGAACGTTTGTTTAAGTGAATGAATGTGTGAACCTGTTAATCTTTTAATTATGAAGTATTATGCCAATTATTTTATAATTTGTTGTTAAAGGTGGGGTAAGTAATTTCGGAGAAACCAGCTCGAGTGCGCTAGAATTGGAAAATACACAACCGGAGAAAATCTGCCACTTCCTTACAGAGCCCCTCCTCCAACACACACAAACGCGCGAATGACCAATGAGGGCACGAGATAAGTTTGTGCACAGATGGAAGGCTGACAGGCAGGTAGGCCATCCAGTTGTTTTAGCCGGGCCGGCTAAAATGATTGGTCGTGCTTTTTACAGTACTACGGCTTCCACAGATGACATTTTGTTATGGATCTTTTGTCAAAGCACTTCAGATATTCATTGTTATCGGGATGTTAAGAGCATTCCATGGAATATAACAAAAAGTGTATCTCGAGCCGGTTTCTCAAACTTACCTACCCCACCTTTAAGCATATCATATTGTTATTATGAAGAAATTATGTTAATGTGAGTATTCTTATACTTTCTAGTAAAAAATGTCTGTGTAATTTAAATTGCCTTTGAGTTGTTGTTGTTGTTGCCTCTCTGTCGTACGCCTTTGTCAGTGTGTTTTAACAGATATTTTGTCGCCCGTCTATCTGTCACTTTAAATGGCACCTTAAAATGCTTTGGGCTTTAATGTCAAAAAAGAAGGATTAAGAAAGAGCAAAGATACATTACTTTAATTCATAAGTACCACTGACTGTTAAGAAACTCACATTGATTTACATAAACGCCACTACCTCCCCATCTTCTTGTAAGTCAATAACTGATTTACAACATGTTATGTCCATCTAAACATTCACTAAAGAAGCATACAATATAATAAAGCTTTTAAAAAGTACAAATCCCAGCACAGACTTGTTTCCGCTGGCTCAGGAGCAGCATCGACTGACAACATCAGTCAGTCTTCTTTTTCCTCTGAGCCTGAGGGGAAAAAAATAATAAACCTCTTTTTTGTCATTTACATTCAATAAACCTTCTTAAATCAGCTATTGGATGAGAGCTTTAATATGGAATGATCAACCTACATAGATGGGTTACATTTTGTGACAGATATAATTCTTAATGTGGGTAACTGGATATTCAAAACAACATCATTTTTAATTGTTACATTTTGAAGGAATTGAGAAGTATTTGAGTTACACTCACCCTTTTTTTGACCAGTGTCAGTAGAACATCTCTCCTCACTGGCTCCTTTGCCTCCAACAGCACCGACTCCAAAAGGTCTGGGTCCGCACTGAGATTGTAAATGCATACATTAAAACGATAATAATTAAAGAGAACAAGAGGTTTTCTGTGTTTATGGTGTCGCTATTGGCCTTTGATTAAGAAATATATATCATAAACGTTTTAGCTTCATGTCTGATACGTGCACACTTATCTAGATTCTTCACCAGACTCAGGGACAGTTTCATGCCACAGGCCATAAGACTATTAAACACCTGAACCTTTGAAACAACATCCATAACATTCATCTGGCTGCAACTTAGAAATGATTTATCTAATATATTATATTCCAATCACTTGTATATAGATTCTTATTGCACTATTGCACTATTTTTCTTTTTGTATTTACTATTGTGTTGCACTGTTGGAGGAGCCTGGGACCTAAGATTTTCATCGTCATAACTACACTGTAGCTATGTACGTATGACTGGTAAAAGCCTTGAACCTTGAGATTAAAACAACACCTACACAGGTGCAGGGGTCTCAGCAGCAGAGGGGGGTCTCACAGCTCTGGGGGTCTTTCCCAGGAGCTGCCCAGCGATGGTGCTCAGATTGTCAATGTCCTGGAGACGGGAAAGAATATTAATATGCAGAAGTCTTTCCGGTTGCCAGACTTCCATGCACCATTTACATTTCTTCATATTCACTTACCCACTGGTTTTTAACGTTTTCCTGGAAATGGAGAAAGGACTGCAGAGAGAGAAGCTCATTGACTCTGTTCTCCACCTCTGTCAGGTATTCTGCAATGTTTTCCTCCTGCACTCCATCAGAGGAGCCCAACTGGTTGCAGATCTCAGAGCTGTCACCGCTTATCTGAAGCAATGACTCGCAACCTAGTAAAACTAGTTATGAGATTTAAAAAAGTACAATATATCTACAAGACTGTTGTAATGTTAATTCTATCTTCCACTGGTAGATGAAAGTTTCCTTTTTATACATTTTATGAGCTATTTACCACATTTGTTTATACTTATTCATGTGTACTATAGCTGATGACTGGCATGAAAGGTACTCTACTTTTGCCCACTGGTTCTGTTGTCAAGATTACATCTACATTTAACACAGAGCACATTTACATGAATAAACAAATGATTTAACAGTACATGAACTCCAACCCAGTTTGTGTAATCCCACCCAATGTTATTTATTTAGACAATACCTGTGTTTTCTACTGAGAAAATACAAGACACAAATTGCTAAACTCTATCAGCAGGGGGCGGCATTGGCTGCGACAAAATGTCTTTGGGCACTTAACTGAACCCCAATTCATCTCCATGGCATTGACAACACTTGTTTGTGAATGTTTAACTCTCCTGGTGAGTACTTTCTGTTTCTGTGTTGGTGAATGCTGACACTAGGAAAGCACTATATACATTTCTGTTAGATAATGTCATGCAGGGTTGCCCTACGCAGTACCTTCTTTGAGCTGATCTAGGAGCTTTTCCATGAACTCAACGCGCGTTTGGAAACTTGCCAGCTGGTGCTCCATCACCTCTTGCTCGATGGAGACTTTAATCTGAAGAGCCTGATGTTGCTCCTGCTGCCGCTGTTTCTCAGCTACAAACATCTCTCTCTCATTGCAACGCTTTCAGTCAAAGACATAACCGCAATTATATTTATTTTCTTCTTTTCTCCTTCTTAACACAGTCATACACAGAGAAAAACCTACCTGAGAGATCTGCCTTTGAAGGGTCTCTGCTTCCTTTTGCTGATAGTTGACAAATTTCATTAAAGTGTAGGTCTTCTCCTCCACTATTGGAAATAAATCACAACATATTTCAATTGCTGTTAAAGAGGCACAATTTCCATTGCCCCTCTAATTGTTCTAATAAGGACTTACTTTGTAGGAAGTTCCTGACAAGTTTGTCCAGGTCACTTTCTTCTGTCACTTCGAGGATGTTTTTGATAGCATCCTCAAAATCTTCTGGACCCAATTCCTTAGAATCCAATTGCTTGCCCTTCACTGTAGGGACGGATATGAAACTTAGGAGAACCATATATTAAAATGTCCTTGCTTTAACTATAATACCTGATGGGGAAATATTTTACTAAGGTGTTGTTATAAACGGAATTAAGTAATTATATGTTCTGTGTATTGGGTTACAGATACAAATATTCACTTACTAAAGGCATGTTATATTTAAAATGTAAAACATTGATTCAAAATGGTTTGATAATAAAAGAAAATCCATGAACATGAGCCAAAGAAGCTCAGCAGAGGCCTTGAATTACAGAAATGGAAATATGTGTCATTAAATACAAAACACTAATTGGATGTTAATACAAAGTTACTATAGAAAAATGTTCTTTTTGTTCAGGCATTTGCGGGTCATGCAGTAGCATATTTTGAACACAGGGTGTCATTAATTCATTTTATTAGTAGTTAATTAGTAGTATTTAGAATGCGTTTTAGCACTGAAAAATATCAGATTAGTGTGCAATATCAGAGCAATATTGACGAGGCATTTTTGTTTGCAAAAATGTGAATATTATATATACGATACAGGTTACAATCATCATTAAACTTTAAGTTCAAAAAGACAAAGGAACATTATATTGATCCCTTCAAATGCATGACACAGTTTGGTCTCAGGTTAGAAAGGTGGCAAAGCATATTTTTGTTCAAAGAATAAGATATAAATTACCCTTGTCCCAGCTGCGTGCAAAATCCTTTATGTCAAGGAAAATCTCAAAGTTGCAGTTTCGAGACATTTCTTTTTCCAGGTTGCTGTTCTGTTTGATGAACTGTTCCACATCCTTAGCATTCTGCTCCATCAGCATCCTCTGTCTTTCCTGAAACTTCACACTAGGTGTAGCCATAAATATACAACACATTGGAGAGTTATACATTGTGGATGTACTTTATCTTGAATCTAAGATGTTAGCTACCAAAAAAATATTATAGTCAAATGTAAGCAGACACTCAACTGTATCACTTTATAATGCATTTATTTGTCATCTATTAGATATCAAGACATATAAGAACCTTTAAGGCTCAGCTGAATAAAGTGGAACTGCTTTGTAAGTACAATAGTTACTGTCAAAACAAATGCCTTTTCTTTCCTCTACCCGTTGAGAAAAAATATGAATATGCACTCTAACCTAACACAGTGTGTCATAATAAAGGCAAATATATTTAAAATATATAAACTACATTTAGAGTGCTGCTAAATTGTTTACCTGGCATTAAAGGCTTCAGTGCATTTAGCCATCAGGCTACCAATATCCTTGCGAAGTGCATGCAGCTCCTGGATGACATAAAACAGAGATGGTTGTCTACATTCTCAACATAATATTAAGACCCCATCACTGGCCCTCCCACATTAAACCATCTCAACAATTAACAGACAAGTCCTCTGCAGCTATATAAAACTGAAAAAAGCTCATTTAGGAACTGACTAATGTTCAGTGAATGTACCTTTCCCAGGCGAGATTGAACATTTAGGAACTGTTTCTTCTCCATCTGCATTTTCTTCAGCTCATCCCTCAACTCTCCATTCCTGTTCATCGTTGTATTGAAGCTTTTTCCAGCCTAGAATAGAAATATACCTTAATTGAAGTTTGTGTTTGTCAGTAACAGGTGTCAAGGTGGAATAACAAAAAAATATATATATAGGACATATTGGTGAAACATTAACACTAACCCTGTGCAATTTGTTTTCCATGAAAAAAGTGTTTTTCAGTAAGTATTTCCCAGGTTTTATACTGAACTGTGTAGTTCCCCCACCAGTCTTCTGTTCCACCAACTTCCTCTCCCATTGTATGATCTTTAAACATTTCAAAATAAGTCAGGTGAATTGTGGTAAGAATATCAAGAGAATTTCACTGGTTGGCATGAAAAACACACTTCACCTGTTCTTTCAAAGATGCCACTTTGCCTTTTTCTGCTTGCCACTCCTGCTCTATTTTGTCCCCATAGACCAACATGTCAGTGAGGTCATGAACAACACTAGTATCAGTCCAACGGGTAAACCTACTCTGAGAAAACCTTAGACTGCGTAAATGCTCTTCACGTTCCTCCAGTAGCCTCTGGATCTCTCGGCTGATCAAACAGACACAAGCAAATATTTATACACAGTGGTTGGAAAAACATGTGAAACAAGTTACACCTCCAGTTAACTTAAACAAAGAACTGATGCCTTAAACATCTACATTAGTATCTTTTTTTTAATTATTAACTGCTGTTTTCACTTCTCACTCTTACTATTTAGGATCTACAGGGCAGACTTTCCTGGCAAGGTTGACTTAACAACGTTTCTTCCTTTGCACATGCCTTCCCCTTTAATTTATCTGGAGACACAGTATGATTATGACTATTTTGTAGACTAAAAGAACACCGCATTTAAATATGATGCTAGTAAGCATGTGGCATCATATCTTTGTTAAATATATTGGCACAAATTGGTAAATAAAAAGGACACCACTTACTTGTCTCTGCAGATAAGGAACTGGGTTTTCTCAGTATATGCTTTCTTTGTTCCTTCTGCTTTGCGATACTGCTGATGCAGTTTGTTCAGGTCTGTTTCAGCTGAAATATAAATATGATTTATTTAGCTATGTATTTTTCATAATATACAATAATTTAGGGTTTTCGAACGGAGGTCGTTTTTAATTTTACAGTGATTGGTGTGAAATATACCTGGCTAATCTAGCAAGCTGTTATTTATTATGTGTAACCTATGTGTGTAACATAGCAAGCAAGTAGCATAACGTGATGTAGGCTATCATAAAGCTTCTAAGTGTTTTATTGATTACGACCGGAAATTGACAGTAAATAGTTACACAGTTACAAGATGTGTATATAACGAAGATCATCACTTACAATAATCCACCAGGGTTAGACTCCTGCCGGCAGATGATCGCCGACTCATGTTGAACTACGGTTATAAATCTGAAAAATAAAATTAAGCTTTACCACACTGCTAACTTCTTAAACGAGTTAGCATAACACTCATCTAGTTCACCTGGGTAGTTTATTAGTAAGTGAGCCTAACAAACACTTAACTAAATAAACACAATTACTAGTGTTAAAATGGTAAATATTACAATACTAGCATTAGCTAACTAACTAGCATTAACTGAATTAGCGTTAGCAGAATTTGGTGCATTGCCTTTACCCTTGATTCGGCAGTTAGATAGTTAAATAACTAAAGATAGGCAATGTTAAAACAAGTTCAAACTATGTGATGGGGAGAAAATATAACGAGTCGTTATTTACCGTCTATGTTGGGTAAGTAAATGAGCAACGTTTCGTTATGTGCAGCTCAAATGTACAACTGTTAACTGTTATTTTTTCATTCTAAGCTAGCTAATGCCACACTGCTGTGATATGTGCTTGGTGCTTAGACGTTAGCGGTGACTTTGCTAAATAACATCAGACACAAAATAAAATACATGTAATTAATTGTTAATTAAACGTAACACCAGTTCGCCAGTTTAACACAAACAAGCACAGGCTGAGTTAGTATTTAAAATGAGCAGTGAATCATCAAGTCATTGATTGGTTTATGGCGCTTATGACTTAGCCTACTGCTAAAGTTGTTTCCAGATAGGCAATTTAGTTTTTTATCTGTTTACTGAATACATTTCAGTTTCACTTCAAAGATGCTCTGAATTGATTATATCATACAGTATTGGAAAACGCGACGTCCTTGCTGTAAATTAACTGTTGGCAGACTTGGCACCCATTTGATATTGTATTGTAGGTCTGAACCTGGTCTGAACTGGACTGAAGCAGAGGATGGCTGCAGGTATCTTTTTCAGAAACAACTGCAGCTCATTATTTTTCAATACTTTTTAGTTTGTGTTAAAAATGAAGTTCAATACAGTTTAAAAACTGTTTTAAATACAAGAATGCATAACACTCAGGTAAAAGAGCTGTACACTTTTATCAAATATCACATTCCATAATGGAGGGAGGTGTCCTTCTAAATTACCCTCTGAACATAACAGCAAGCCATTCTTGGACCTTGCAACACATTCAGGATGATGACTAATTTTGGAGTATGTCCCAGAGTCCATACTCCCCAATGGATCACGTTGTGTCGATGGTTTGACCGACACAGTTTAGTTATAAGACTGCTGTGGCAAGAAGGGTGTGTAAAGAAAACTGAAGAAATGACGAAATGATTGAATCACAGAAAAACTTTGACCTGCTGCCAGGATGGGATTACAGCATTGGTGTGCATAGGCACTCCTTCAAAGCTTCTTGTTCCATTTGATGTAATTTCCCTGGTAATTATTTGAGCAATTCTTAAACAAACCACAAGAATGTAGTTTATGATAGGATGAAATCTAAATTAATAGTGTTAGCTTCTGTCTATATATCTTAAAATCTTTTTCAGAGTTCTAACGATCAACTAGGAGGAGTATCCTGTCTCTAAGAGGTTTTGTCCTCACAAGTACAGATCAAACACACACACAATATTCCAGATTGGCGACGTGCTCTTGAAGACAAGTTTGCAAACTGAGTCAGCAGCAACATTTCTGAATGACTCAACCAGTCCACCCCAGAGCCCTTTCGTTTCTCAGAGCCCTGCCCTCAACCCTCCCTCACACACAGGCACGCACTGCCACACCACTTACCTCACCACAGCATCACTTCCTCGAATGTTATTAGCATACAGATGCTAAAAACCAATAGCAATGCAGGAACGTTTCCCAAGGAGTCTCTCAGTGGTCAATATTAACAGAAAGGATCTGTAAAGATTGATTTTGTATGATTTAATACATTGATTAAGTTTTTCTCACTGTATCTTTTACGCTTGAGGCTTTTTATTTTTCTGATTAAGCTATAGACTGATGACATGTTGTGGCAAGTTTTATGGTTAGTTTTCTGCAGAGTTGATAATCCTATGATCCTTAGAGTAATTTACTGCATGTATCAGTCATGTTGCCAGGAAGAGACTCCTACGTCTGCTTTGACATTTCTCGTGCTCTACTTTCTTTAAAATATGCTGGAGGGCTATTATATGTCACACTGCATTATTATCCCGTACAAGACAGGCATCTGTGAACAAGGAAGTGGAAGAGGAAAGCAAAGAGGGGAGCAGTAAAACGTAAAACATGTTGCAGTCTGGCTCTGCCTGTGACTCAACAGGAAATGATGGAGCAGGAGTAAGTAAGGTGAGAGAAGGATGGTGGGCGTGAGAGGAGAGATTGAAAGGAAAAAAAGCAGATGAACTTTGTAATGCAAGGACTGGCAGCAGGCATCATTCCATAGTTTTCTAAGGAAATCTGTCAACCATGACTCTCCACAATTGAGTCATGACCCGCAGAAACACACACTGAATAATCAGCCGTTGAACAGCAAGATTACCAAACATACTATAACAAACTAGTTTCCATTGCTCTGCTGAAAGGTGACCCTGTATGTTCTGTGGTGATTCAAAAAGACTTTGACCTCTGAACAAAATGTGAACACTGTGAAGACAAGCAAAAATGGACAGTGTCATCCTGTGACATCTGTGCAAACAAATGATATTTTTCACTTCGAGAGTTGCTTCTCAGAAGCGAAAAATCCCTAACCCTGATCATTTTTCCAGTTTTTGAAGTAAAAAGCCTTTTTTTCTCATGTTTTCAGTCACTTATTTCAATTGAAACTTTGAATGAATCGGAGCTTAACTTCACAGTGCGGCGGAAGGCCTCCTGCTGGGCCTGCAGACCCTCTCTCCACACTGAAATCAGGGGAAGGGAAGCTGCCTGCGCCTGCAGTGCTGCATCCTGGGTAAAGAATTGCTCTTTTCATGCTCAGCTCTCTGCCGTTTATTGTAGCTGTCACCGTGAAATCAGATGTCACGGGTTTAAATCACTTTAATCCTTGCCACTTCCTCTCACTGACTCTCTTTTGTTTTTCTCAGTTGGTACCCTGGGAAAAAAAAGTATTTTGCTTTCTTGTCGTTTATAGGTATAGCTCCACTACACATAAAACTGTGCTTGTGTATTTATGTGTGTGTTTTTCAACTCTCATCCCCTAATTAGCTGTAGCTACATTTGCAGGAAACATCAGTGGTATATACTGTTATGTGTGTCATTCATATCAATCAATTTAGCATAAGAAAAAAATATTTCACAGGAAGTATTTTCTTTTGGCCTTCAGTGCAGTTCCTGATCTATCCAACAATCAAAGGCAGCACAGACATCTCTCTTCAGCCCGTCCTCCTCTTCTTCCGGGTGGTTCTTTGATAACTGAGCTGTCTCCTCACGGGATGAGGTCAAAGGTTGTGGTACGAAGCCCACTCAGACATTTGAGGAGCCTAATTTCTCCCTGACGCCTCCAACATGTCAGACCAAACCACAGACCCATTGAATTTAAAAAGATTAAATGAAGGGTCTGTTTTTCAAATCACACACAACTCTGCATACAGTAGCAATAAATGGCAGTGATTCAGAACTTAATCATACCTTTTCTAAACCTATTTATCCCTTATTTCCAAAAATGATTCATAAAAAAATACGTTCAGACCATACCCTCTGTATTGCAGACTCCTTTGAAATAAAAACATCAAACATGACCGTTCCATGTGAGGCTGCAGGAAGTGGTGGGTGGTAACAAAGAGGTGCAATTAAATCGTTTTCATAAGAATTTCTCTTTGTTTCAAGAACTGAAACGGATGACATCCTATTATTTATGAGCCTATTACAGATTTTACACATCTACTATAAAACTCTATTTATTAGAAAGAATTTCCAACGTCTTGCACAAGGCTATAACTGAGTGTGAACTAATCATCCATTTAAAAATGTTTATCTAATGACCATAGCCGTGATACACATATTTTTCTTGTTACAACCTCTAACATTGAATCTCAGGAAGGACGATTAAGAGGAATGTGAAACTCAAACATGAGACAGGTCGACCATGACTTTGAAAACAGCAGCAGGATTATCTGTCTGCAGTCTAACGGGGCTCTAATTACTATTACATGTTTGTACACAGCTGGTTCCTCCATAAGAGAATTCCCTGTGTCACCATGTCAGCACATCAACCTACACAAATGTATTTAGCATAGGACACGTATGTTAACACCTACTTTGCTTATTTCCTTTTTCCAGCTAGAGACATTGTTAGATGGGTGGTGGGCAGACATTTATCTTGCGTGATATTTCTCGTTTCAGGGGTTATCTGCTTTTCACAGCATGTTGAAAGAGATGAATCTTGTTTGATATTTCAGAAGTTATTATCGCTGTTTGTTATCAACTTTTTCTCACTATTGATTCCTGATTTAATCTTGATGTTTCTTGTCTCTCAGCTCATAAATAAATAAAACAGCAGGCCTTGATTCTGGTCCGACTTTGATCATCAATCTTTCATTTTGTAGCAGCATGAGGGAGTTCCTTCAGAGCAATCCATCAAATCTTTGAAAAAGGAGGTGGGTGGGGGCTACAGATGTAGGAGGTGGGCTTCTGACTGCCCTGACAGCTGTGAGGGACGGAGGCCTCTCAGAGCAGGAAATGACTTGACCTCCCCTGTGGGAGACTGGCTCACCCCGACAACAACCCCCACAGCTTTGAGCATCCTGGGTCGTCCACCAGCGCCCACAGAGGGCTGCGGAGCCACAGCAGAGCAGAAAGGCTGCTGGTCCAGGTGGCAAAACGTTGAAATTTGGAAAGCGATTTCACACCTACACAAGAAAACAGAACATATGAAAGGGTGAATTGCACTATTATTCTCCAAGGACATGTCTAACATTGGTTGAGTGCAGCAGTATCACTTCTTTATGCCACACTGAAGTCCCACGTGATACCAGTCACTTTGCACGTTGCACAACAGGAAGTTGACCAAGCAGCTTATTTGCTAAAAAGTATGAGTCTTCCTTTAAGCAAACAAGTTACGCTGGTGGAAGAGGAACAAGCGATGATTGCAGCAATAGAGGCACATCACTGGTGTATTTATTCTGTGGGTACGTGATTTACAGAAAGTCTATAAGGCACTCCTCAATATATGACCCTATCAGGATTTTATTAGAACATTTAAACGGTGGAATTTTTTAGGACAGAAGGAAGAGAGGTCATAGGGTCATTGGGCATCTCTCTTATACTTTTACGAGCTGCTTATTTTATTCAGCGTTTTACAATATGTAATTTGATATTTTCCTGATGATTTATTTAGATTGTTACCACGGTAAAAAGATAATGTGGCAATGACTTGCACTCACTTCCCTGTTATTTTTCTAGTAAATGGCCTCCTGTATTGTCCTTCTGCCTCTCTGCGTGGGTGAAGACAAACACAGACAGTGAACTCCTCTGTGACATCCAGGCTTCAAAACAAGTCACGATCCTCCATAACCGGGCTGCCAATTTTGTGCTTGTTCTTCTCTATCAGTCAGATATTGTACTCATGCCAAGAGCCACCCACACACTGTCCGACTCCCACACAGGTCACACCAAAATTGTTTACTGCCTGATGAAGGGCAATTTCCCATACAGTCATCACACAAGGAAGATACAATGATTATTATTCTAATTGTGGACGTCTCTAGGCATTGTGGTTCTTTGACCCGAGGTTACTTTGTGTAGCTAGAACATTGTTTGGTAAATTGGAATTCTGATTTATGAACATTAACGTACATTATCTATGAATCAATTAAAGGTCCCATGACATGGCCATTTCTACTGATCATAATTCCATTGTTGAGGTCTACTAAAATAGATTTACATTGTTCAATGTTCCAAAATCACATTGGTTTCTCATACAGCATCTCTGTATAGTTGTGTATTCACTCTCTGTCCTAAATGGCTCGTTGGAGCTCCTGTCCCCCCCCCCCCACCTCCCTATGAGCCCACTTTGGCTCTGCATTTGTTCAGCTCGCCCACTCGTTCGGATGAGTCACCACCGTTACAGCGGAACATCAGTGATTATGTGTTACAATGGCGTTTGCTAGCAACCAGAAAATGACACCAGTAATGACAAACAGATGAGAATGCTGCGTGGGGTCTGGGTGCCGTGTTGGCGGGACGTTGCGGGGCTCGCTACCCCGCCCTTTGAGGCTCGAGGAGCGGACAGTGTGAGCTGGATTACTGGTGTCGTTTCCTGGTTGCTGCATGGGGTCTGCGAGACAGCGAGACACTGCGGAACTCAGCCTGAGCCGTTACGTCGCTATGACCGTTACGTCACTATGACCAGGAAGAAAAAAATTGAAAAAGAAAAATCTTCAACGAGGCGTTCTGGGGCAGTCTGTGTTAGTTTTACTCGCTACAGGGTGTACTTTGAGGGTTTGTGACTTTGCAGACCGTTTACATGCATAAAAAGCTACATAACACACAAGGGGACGGGTAATAACTGGAAAAGCATGACATGGGACCTTTAAGTTCTCAAAAAATGATTTTTGCTGATCCTTGATATCCAGTTTTTCTAGGACACTGAATGAGGACACACATGTTAATAGCGGCAGCTTCAGGGAGTTTCTGTGTGAGTATGGGTTTATTTAACCAATTTTTTACTGAAAATCCACCTCTTCGTTTACACTGATGGAGGATGTATTCAGAATCAGATCTCTTGATTTCATCACTGGTAAAAAAATATGGATATAAGTCCAAGTAAGGTAGTAAAGTAAAAGAAAGGTACGTTTCGAAAGCAACATTTTGCTGGTTGACCTGTTATTGGATTGTTGCTGCTAATGCCCTAATGTAAGCAGCATTTTATTGATGCGCCAGATTAAAAAATGTTTTACTTTCTGAGTTGTTTTTATATGTGTATCCGCTTTATGAAAAAAAATTCTACATTTAATCATATTATTATTGTTTCTATTTGTGTATTTTCATTTTTAGGATATGATTTTAAATTGTATTTGTACCGGCTGCTTTTTAAACTTGCTGCTTTTTTAAACTTACTGTTTTATTTGTTTTCTATATATAAATATACATTCATCTGTAAGACGCATTGGACTGATTCTTTGGAGTTCTGGAAGGAAACAATACATATCCTTTTTGAAAAAAAGAGTTGATTTGAACCATGTAGATTCTGCAGTTAACAAGAAAAATACATAGTCCTACACAATACATGTTGTCTTGTTTTTATTTTCAATATGCAAAGAAACAAGTTGTCTTTAAATATAGTGGATTCAATAAAAATGATTTAAAAACAATATTTCCCTATAAATAAAAGTGAAGTCAAATTCATGTAAAGTACAAAAAACACAGAACATGTGGTTATTTTCCACCCCAGCAGGTTTTTACGCCAATAAATACTTGTCCTAATGGTGTTTAGTTTTTCCTAATGGTTTTCAGGCTTCAGGGTTTTTTTCCTTTAAGAGGGAGTTGGGTGGAGTTACAGTAGGCTGAAGTGTTGGGTGCATTTATAAGGAGATGTGGAAATGCGCGTCACGCTGACAAAAACGAGTTTCAGCTCCCAGTGTTGTTGTGAGAGGAGGGATGTTGCACATGGTTACTTTCTGACTGCCACAGAAACTACAGATTTATTTGTCTCACTTCGGACAGGAACAAGGTCAAGGACACTTACGTGATGGACAAGTGGTCAGCGTTTTCATGGTAAGACTTCCTTTCCTTTAGCTATTAACATTACAAGTTATTTGATGAAAACGGGGCTTTAAATCCACTTTAACTCAGCGACCAGGGGCAGGGTTCCGTGTGAGCGGAGGAGCCTGTTTATTGAAAAATATTTCTGATAACAATAAAGCTCTCGGTGTGGTATTCCTCCGGCGGAACTTAATTTAGCCTACGTTAAAGGTACAACGAACCGGGACGCGGTGGTTTGTCCAGAGATAGTGACGTTTGTTTCTTCTTCCTAGAAACCCCTATGGTTGAATAGTGTGTTGAATTCTTTTATCTCGGTTATTTGTACATACTTTACCTGCTGCTCAGTTTATGGATGTCCGCCCGTCCGCCGAGTGAAGCCCCATCGAGGCGGGATGAGTGAGTCTGCCGGCCCGCCCCGGCCAGCCGCTAGGGGGCGCCGCAAACAGGGACATATAGTGGAGTGGCTGTGTGGAGTGTGGTCCAATTTAATGCAAAAAAGAATAGCTTTGAAAAAGTGTAATATCTATCTATCTAGCTATCTATCTATCTATCTAAACTAGCCTATCTAGTATCTAAACTACCCTACATTTTTAGTATACTTTAATCTTATAATTGTAAACCCACCTAACAATGCCGTTAGCGAAGTGAGTTGAGCAAGAATTGTATTCAATTTATTTGGACTTACTTATGTTACTAATTGTTGAACAGTATTGAACTTCAGTTTGTTATTGTTGCTTCACCAGATAGTTTGCCTTCGTTTTATATCCATGAATGGCTCTCTTAACCTACTTAAGTTCCTTTTATATCTTTCATTTTTTTATATCAGGTTATATCAGGTATCACAAATCAAAACTGGATATGAATGAATGAGGAAATGTTGTATGGGTTGGATAATTAGCCTATAAAGCTTGTTGTTCCCCACTCTTGCTGTTTTCTAACTTTCAGAAATGTTGGACTGTAGGCATTGTTATATTACCTTATATTAGGGTTAATATAAACATTTGATTTATTGAATGTAAAGCATAACTCAATCAGAATGTCAGTTTACAGCTGTCACTAACCCTTACCTCTATCCTGTGGCCTAACTTAACTTGATGTTCCACACCTGCAGGTGAACAAACCAGACTCAGCTCAGCTGTAATCTTGGTCATTTCTACCAATAACACCTATTGAATCCACTTCAGACCTAAATATGGCTCTCAACTATCTGAAATGTGTTGAAAGTAGTCATATTATAACAGACTGCATGATCATTATTGTGTAAACTACAGTATAGTTTATACGTGAAATTGGTCAATCCCAGAAATATAATGATTCATAAGCATTCTTTCCCATATCTAATTTGAGTTTAGATTAAAATGTTTTCTTTTTCAGTTGCTCATACAATACCTAACGTTTCTAAAATAATAATAGGTAGAATAAGAGTAAAAGGGTAAATTAGAAAAAATAAATTCAAACAATGTAATTATGAATTTATGTCAAATAGTTGCTAAATTGTATGCTAGTTGGCATGTGGCATATTAGCCAGGTGGGATGTGCAATTTCTCCAGTAGATGCATTTCCTTTATTGAATGCAACTGTAGTTGTCTAATTTTAGATAATTTGGTAAAATAGACTGTTATCTAGGCTGCAAATACATGTGTTGTTGAGATATGAAACCCACATACTGCTGCATTATTTATTATTGTCAATAAAGGCATTTGATAAGATTTCTGTCCTCTCTGCTAAGCTGTGAGTGTTTCTCAGCCAGCAGCAAGTTGTAATCAGGTGATGTGAAGCTCATACTTTATGCCAGCTCCTTAATTAAATAATCTGTAAAGGTCCAGTATGTGAATGGCCTATTTTCCTGAAACAAGCAAAGTGGTCACAGCCAAGGACAACACATCAAGGCTCCTGCATGAGATGACAAATTGTTTTCCAGCCTCTGGCTACTCTTTTAACAGTGCCCAGTGTGCACAGTCCTCCTGCAGGGGATTTGCTGCACAGCCCATAGTTTGGCCATGTCTGCTTGTCTCCATGGCGTATCTTCAGTCCTAACCTCATGGGAGAGTTCACTTGTATTTTCAGGCTTGCTTTACTGCGCACCAAAGTGACACAAAGCCCCATTCATGCCTGAGAGTGGCTCCATTCATGGACGCTGAGTACTTGCCGGTAGAATTCATAATTGTTCAGCGTCTTCCATCTCCGAGGATCACTGGCGGATATGACGCCACAGTCGGTTGTTTTAAGGATGACATAAATATTCAAATAGACGCATGGGTCATTGTTTTGTTTGTGGTGGTTTTGTGTTGCATTATGCATGCTCTGCATTGTTTGCCACCCACATGGACTGTAGGCCTGGCAGTGACATGAAACAATGCAGGACGTTGAAGAATAAGATTGTAGTTTGATTGGAAAGTCAAGACCTAGCATTGCCCTCCGGGTGAGTAGGAGGGAGGGGGTTACTAATTAATAGTTTGCAGGTGAATCGATATATAAATCAGACAGGAACGTAGATTTATAATGGATTTTTCATTCAGTGGTACCATTTTATTTTGAAATTGAGCTGTCTAATGTAAGTGTTTATGGGCATGGGAACCATTTTATTATAAGATCATGAAGCATCTGTCATTTTACACAAATATTACAATTATCCAAAGCTAGTTATAATAGAGTCAGGGCCCACAGGGTACTGAGAAGCAACCCTTCTGGAAGGACAGAATTCACTTTAAAACTCCCAGAGTTGTCATATGGATTGTTTAACATTTTGACCTTCCACTTTGTGAGTCAAGCAATACAAGCAAAGCTACTGTGTCACCTTTCACGTAGAAGACTAGGGATGCACTATATATAAAATTAGATAAGATAAAGATATACTTTTATTGGTCCCAAGTTATTTTGTTACAGCAGCATGTAGAAATGCATTGCGCATTAAGAAAGAGATAGTAAACATAAACAACAAGTTTGTATAAACAGTAAAAGATAAATATCTGGTGCCAATATATTACTGGCTGATAAGTAACTCAATTAAATGACTGCTCATAATGGTATTTCAGTGCTTTTTTGCACATCATTCCTTCTCTCTCCCCCTTCTATCTATAATCAAATAAAAAAAATCTTGGAATTCCAGCTGATGATTACATCTGATATGGTGAAAGGCGGCGGACGGAGGGTCACAGTTATATCCTGGTTCAGTACGGGGACTTTTCTGTAAATACTGTAGCGACATATTTTACACAATAACTAAGGTCCTTTTTCTTTTTACAGTCTGCATCTGCTACTCTCTGCTAGAAAACTTAAATACAGACTTGTATTGTCATTATTATTGCACGTGTTGGTGGTGGAGTCTGTCAGGCAGCATCAAAGGAATGCTGCACAATTAGCCCCTGTTGTACGGGCGGATACTGCAGGGTTTCATGGTCACCGAGAGGAAGGAGGGCGAGGAGCGCTGCTGCCCTCCCACATCTGACCCAGGGGTTGTGCAATAAGCCACCAGACAAATGGCTTTAAGCTGCAACCACAAAGACATGCTAATGGCAGCTGCCCGGCCAGACTGAAGTCATTCACCCCACTTCAGTGTCTTGCTTACCCAAAATGATGAAGAGTTTCAAGAATCTACCTATTAATTACACTCAAAGAATTCGAGAAAAAATGTCTTGCCTATTACGCTCACAAAATGCTTTTTGTCATGTGCCGGCTCTCTTTTTGAATTGGAGTGATGTCAGAGAGAGTAATATAGGTGTGTTATGATAGTCATGCTGTATTCATAATATAAATGATTTATCAATAGGTGACATGTGTTTGTGTTTCGAGCCTCTAAGTATTTGTTCTGTCCCGACCTTTGACCTGCCTGGTAGGGTGAGTGTGTGCAGCTGGTCTCGCTCCAGATGTGCGCTGTTTATATGCCCGGGCTGTTTATGAACATTTCACACTGACGAAGGTGTGACCAGAACAAATGAAAGGAGTGATGTAATGCAAAAGCCAAATGTAGAGGATTTTTCCACCTTTTTTTTCCTTCTGTAAAGCCTTTTCTGACACACAGCAAGATCTGAATTTACAAGTGTTTCTGTTTCACAAGGAGTAAAAGCTTCGTATTTCATAGTTTTTCTCTTCTTTCTCCAACAGCTTTCTGCTGGCTAGAACGAAGCCGTGATGGGTTGGATGGATACTAAACAGACCTGCATGCTTTTTAAAAACACAATACATGCCACGACATGGCCGGGAGTCAGAATAACTACTGGGGACAACATGACCTGAATAGGTACGTAAACAGCTCTTTATTACTGATAGAATCAAACTGTAAACAAGCAATCGTTTTTATTTCTACGTTTGACGATACAAACACTACTTTATCTTTCATCATACAATGTCAGGAGAATAATTCTGGCACTTTAAATACTTATTAAATACATAAAACAACTCACAAAATGTTAAACATATAAAACTAAACATTCACTATCATAGATTTTAAATTCTTCCCTGAGTTTATCCTCTAATTGTTTCTTTATGTCTGGTCCGGAATCCATCATATTCTTGAATGATTTTGTTTAGGTAGCAAAAACATTTACAATCTGTAATCTTTAAAGGGATCCAGATCCCTCATCCAGGATGGAAAAACATGTAATATATAATCTACAGTGTAGACAGTATTAGAACAAAGTTTAATATAGGTAGCTAAAGGTAACTAAAGAACAAACATTCATGAAGAACACGGCTCATGAAGGACTTCGAGCTAGCTTCAATGGTGTTACATAATGTGAATAAATGAATGAGAACAGAACATATGTTCTTTTTTGAGCATATGTCATGCTTGTTATTTGCCATGTATAATGACTTACTCATGACAGGTTATGTGTAGGAATGATTTACACACATGCAAAGCTCTGTATGGATTTCTCAACCCACTCTTGTTTTTTTAGAGAGTGCTTTGGCCTCAGTGCTGAAATGGAACAAAACCTGACGCAGCTTCAACAACAGCAAATGGCCAAGGAGTTAAATGGTGAGTCTTTATTGTGTTCTTATTTATTCTTTTCCTTAATATAAGCTAAAAACATTTGCTACTATGATCTGTTTTGGACTAATTGAGGTGAGCTACATTAGATGTCACTGTTAAACCTTGATATAAAAAGAAACGTCAATCATTAGTGACATCAAATCTTGTTTAATTGTGAAATTAACCAAGATTTGAAAAATAGGGCAACCAAATACTGTTAACAAAGTACAGTGACAAATATCAGTATTTCTGACCATATTTTGTATCTTTTAAAATTGTTGGGAAACACTAACAGTGTTTGACAAGTGCTGTACAGTTTTGCTACTTTACCTACATTAATAAATCAAGTTCTGCCATTATAAATCTTGTTTCGGAAGTCCGTCTTGTCTGTCTTGGATTTACTAACTTAAGTTTAAGTCCTGCTTGACCAATAAAAGGCGTGTAGACAGGGGTTAGATGAGCTGTGTACCAGAGAAGAGAGCGCAGTGAAGGAGGAGAGGGGGGATATTGCTCCCTGGTCACCAGCTGTTCCTGCAGTCTGGGGCACGTCGGATGTTTCCACAGAGAAGGTTATGGGAAGCTACGTTCAGATTATGGCCTGCCCCGAAGATAATGACGATGGCTGTGTTAATCAGGGTGTTGTGGCTGATGTTTGACGAAGAGGGCGATAGGTTAAGCGGTTGTTTTTCGACATGTTTTTAACTCTCGTTTCCTGTAAGATATCTTCAGCAAAACATGGGCTTTTTTTTCTTCTCAGTTGAGTGGGTAGCCCACTCCCCCTGGTATTCTGTCCCTCCTACACCATCACTACACACTGGTTAAAGTTTCTCTCATTGGAAGTTGTTTTTCATGTTTCTTCCTCTGAGAGTTGTTTCTGCACTAAAGGAACCAACAGTGATAGCAAAACCATGTATTACATTGCAGCAGGTTCTTGGTGGACAGTTGACATTTTTTTTTTGGATTTAAGAAGCCAGGTGTTTAATACATGATTCTTTTTCCCTTTCCCAGGCAACATCTCCCTCTCCCACTCGCCTTTCTACTCCGATACGCACCGCCTTGCGTCTGATAACATACTGCGTCCCCATGACGGAGACCAGGTGGTCCCTTCTTCCCAGAGACGGACAGTGTTTGGGGGCCACCAGAGAGAAGCCAAACCCCTTCCACCGCTGCCCGACCCCGAAGAGCTCATGTCTGATGAGGCGGCCGACAGTGAGGTGGAGTTTTTTACCAGTGACCGACGGCGTCTTTTGCCCAAAAGTTGCCCCAAGGCTATTAGCACGATGATGAACAAAGACTTTGGGCAGGTGAATCACGCCTACCAGGAGAGCTCCAGGGCTGGGTCAGGCTCCATGGCTTTCTCCTGGCCCAGCAGAGAGGACAGACCAACAGGTAGAGGCAGTGGATTTTGGTCCCTAGCTCTCCAGAGAGAAGACCATCAGCAGGTAGTGTATGCAGGCGCAGACACTCTGTGTAACAAACAGCATGACCAATATCAATCATCGAGACTTCTGGTCTCCTGTTCTGGCCCTTCTTCCAGCACCACTGACCGGCCACAAATCCCTCCTCGTATCCCCATCCGGCCAAAACCTTCTGCTCTCTCAAAGACTGCGAGTGCCAACGAGGAAGATAAACCTCCCAAAATACCTCCAAGGGTCCCCTTAGTCCCACCCTGCCCACCGCGCACCCCGAGTCCCAAGAGCCTTCCGATTTATATTAATGGTGTGATGCCTGCCACACAGAGTTTTGCTGCTAACCCAAAATATGTGAGTAAAGCATTACAGAGACAGCAAAGTGAAAGTGTGCCACCTGCAGCCCAGTTTTCTCCCTGCATTGTGCCCATTTTGAAGGATGGCAGGCAGGCCAGCGCTACGCACTACATCCTCCTGCCGCCCGGCCGCCCCCCGTACTCGGACAGGCGAGAGAGACTCCTGAGCGAACCGGTCCGGACAGGAAACAGCAGCCTCTGGCAGAACCGATAGAAAGCTTCGCTTTTGTCACCGACTGAAACTTAATGGGAAAAAACTGGCTCATTAATAACCATGTGATGTGATGTTGTTTGAACATCTACATGCTACATTCACACGTCTAATGTCGTATTGGTGTTATTTTCAATGACTACAACACTTTGAGGTTTTTGTCTGTTTTAAACTGAACATTTTACCCATCAGTATTATAGCAAAGTGAAAAACATCATAACATTCCAGTATTTTCACTAATAGTGGAGACATATTTATATTACCATTTTCAATTGTGGGTTTCTGAGATGCTGCAGTTTTTTCTTAGATCTCATTTTTTATTCTGACAACTATTTGCTCAGATAACTAAAACTATAAGAGAGAAAATAGTTACTGTATGTACAAGCTGGGCTTGTACTAAACCCTCACCCCATGTTCAACCATTTGTATGACAATGCTGCTTGAAGTCTTAGGTATGATGTATGGATGGATTTAATGTTTTGCTCAATCATTCTCACATTAAGATGTATGGTAAATGTAATACAATGAACAACAGTGAAATAGTTCCCCTGATACAACTCTTAACTGCTGCTTTTAATTTAGTGCACATGCCTCTTGCACGTTATTTGTGCAAGTGCACTTAATTTTTCCTACGCCGCTTTCGCAATCAATTTACACCCTACTAAATCCTACCTGAAGAATACTCAACATGCTGATTTAAGCATCCACTCTTGAATGATATTCTATGCTAATGTGCACAAAGTAGAATTTATTTAAAGGTACAATTCTGTGAAGAATCTGCAAAATATAAAAAAAGCAGTTCCACCACCAGAGTTCACGACTGAAACCTGCAACCACACTCAAATCGATTGACAGGCCCTTTAATACATATGAAGAACATGTTTGAGTTTTTTGTTTTCTGAAGCTGTTTTTTCAGGTTTTTCATAATTCAGTAAAAAAGTCTTAATTTACAATTATGTTCATGGTTTTATTGTGTATATGCATTTGGCGCAAACAATGTATATACGGTCTGGTCTGTGTGTGAGGGCATGAAAACCATGTTACGTTTACACTGTTGGGGTTTACAGCCTCTGTTACGTCAACAGTTTGGAAGTTCTCATGAAGGTTCTGTGTCAGATTTAGCCCAAGCTAAGGCTGTATGTATGTTAATGTGTTGTTTGTGTTGAAAGTAAATCATTGTAAAATTGTGTTTTTAATCTATTTATAGAAATAAAATAACTTATTCATTCTATGATACGCGCAATGTATTTTTTCTAAACCAGAACTATGTACACTTGATAGTGATTTAACCATTCAAAGCTCATACACTTAGCCTGCCTTCCAAAAGCAAAGGGTAACATATCACCTCTTAATTATACCAGTGTTATTGCCCTATAACATCTTTGAAGAATGCCATAACTGGGAAGGAACAAAGACTGTTGATGAAAAGATCATTTACTAAATTTGATTAAGTGCAAATTTGTCCTGCTTTTTTGAGATAACAAATAGAGGGGCAATAGTTAAATAAGCAATATATACACCATGATTTAGAACAAATTGTTAGAATGATTTTCTGACCTAAATCAAACATTTTGTAAGAAACCTATAGGTTACTTACGTAACCCCAGTTCTCAGAGTAACATGAAGTGAGATGTCTCACTATTGCGCCTCATCGCGGAGCAAACAGAAGCATCAATCTCATTACGCCAATCCTGATTGGCTGGTGATCTTGACGTCAGCGTCAGGGAATCCACCCCCTATAAGTAGCTTGCGCTACGCCGCATGCGTCATTCAAAATAAGCACCTCTTCTCGCCGAGAAGAGGTGCTTATTTTGAATGACGCATGCGGCGTAGCGCAAGCTACTTATAGGGGGTGGATTCCCTGACGCTGACGTCAAGATCACCAGCCAATCNTACTAAGCAACGGCTCTCTCACTGGATTGTGGAGGCAATTGCTTTGGTTTACACGAGTCAGGGTCTGCAGGCACCTTCGGGTTTGCGTTCTCATTCTACTCGTGGTCTGGCTACATCCTGGGCTTTGTTCAGGGGTGTTTCCATCCAAGACATTTGTGCAGCAGCGAGCTGGTCCTCGCCGCTCACTTTTGTCCGCTTTTACAGATTAGACGTCTCTGCTCCCAGTGTGGCCCATGCAGTGCTGGGCCCCCTGCTGAGTTAGAGCTCTAACTGTTAAGTTCTGGTTGGTCTTGGTGACTTTCGAGATAAGCTCGTCTGGCAATACGGGAGCTACAATATCCCATAGTGAGACATCGAACGGAGTGTTATGAATGAGAACTATAGGTTACTTACAAAATGTTTGATTTAGGTCAGAAAATCATTCTAACAATTTGTTCTAAATCATGGTGTATATATTGNCACAAAGGTTCCTGAGAACTACGATTTAGTTGCGTTCACACCAAAAAGTCCCAGGAACTAAATTAGTTCTAGAGAACCTTTTTTTACCCCCTTTTCAGTCCCTGCTAGAGAGCAGGGACTTTCGTGGGAGAAAAAGGTTCCTGTGTCTGATTGGCTGGGCGGAATGCAAACCACGCCCCGTAAAACTCCCAAAAACTTTTGCGAAGCCGGCATTTTATTAACTCCGGGGACTTCCGGCCGGGGATTTTGGGCGCCAGTATACGCCGTGAAGTTGTTTGCGGCCTGCCAGTAAACCCAAAGCAGAAGAAGAAGTGACATCAGCGACTTCATTTGCCTAATCCACCCCCAGTAACTAATTTCCGGTGTGAACGCGATCTGTACTTAGTTCATGAGAACTAAAGAGTTCTCAGGAACCTTTGTGGGAAAAGTACTTGGTGTGAACGCGCCTAATGAAGCTCTAAGAGTGGGAAAGACATGAGAATGATGTGTGTCACAGACATGTTGAGTATTGCGGGTTGTAATGAACCTTGCAGTTGCATTAACCTGTGACAGAGCTTTAGAGTTTCGTATTGTTCATTTCATAGATCAGGCAGGAACTAAAGAAGGGAGGTTAAGCACCAAAACACAAGATGTGTTATTGTTACTCAGTCAGTGGTGGGGAGAGGATATGATTCACCAGGGAAAAAGTGACACGAGGTGCAGTATTTCTAGGAAAGATGAGTTTTCAGTCTATGTCAAACGACAAGGAGTGACTCATTTTCAAACCCTCTCAACACTTCTTCCAAACCACAAGTGAGTTTTCAGGGGAAGTCATTGTACCTTATAGAGGACACTACGGTCTCCCATTACTCGGCCCTGGGAGTGCACGTGCTCGTTGGGCCTCTTCCCTTTGACCGACACAATCTTCTGCACCTCTGTTGGGACCACCACCTCCCAGATCAGCTCGGTCGACAAGTCCTGAGAGCGAAACATAAATACAAAAGATGTATTACTTTTGCCATTCATCTGTGATTTAGGTAGAAATCTCATGGTTCATACATATTCGAAATATTCAGAATATATTTTAGTGCTATATATCTTCAAACTCTAAATATATGATTTATTACAATTAATGAATTAAGCGTTTTGAACATGTTTCATTACCAAAATAAAGAGTAAAGTTATCAATGCAATTATTACCAATGAAAATATGGAAGCCAAAAGCTGAAGGCTAGTGGTGGCTGGATGCTTTTTAAAAAACATGTCCAAAACCCCTGAATCTTCATGTGAAAAAACAATGAAATCATTTAGCAATAAAAACAAAGGCTTGACTTGCCGTTCGCAGCCTGTAGCCAGAAAGTCTTCCCTGGCTGGAGTCAACAAGGTAAAAGAAAATGGTTGAGGCTATCTCCTGGAGCTGCTGCAGGACGTTCTTGGTAGAGGGGAAAGCAGAGACCTGGGGAAGAAATGAACAAAGTCACTTGTTGAACAATGTCTGTATCTTTGATGTTGATCTGGCGAGTAAGGAGGTTCAGAGTCTGCCACTCACCTTGTACTGGTCATCAACGAGGAGCAGGACCTTAGCGTAATCCTGGTCCATGACAGGCAGCATGAGGGACTGGAGGATCGGCTGAGGCATAGCAGGGGGGGTGACGTGACTCTTCTTCCCAAAGATGGGATTAAATACATGGAGTGTGGCCAGGCCTGTGTCCTGATGGAAGAAAATAGAAGAAAATGCCATAAATAAATACACAAAACAGTATTCAGCTTTTGCCTGCCTAAAAACCCACTTAGATTTTTCCTGGTATAATGCATGCTCAGTAGAAATGTAAAGTGATATCTGTTGACGTCTCACCAAGGTACAAAAGTAAGCAAGGATCTGCCAACTTCACAGTGAGGTAATTTGCTTTATTTGTTTATTTTTCTCCGACAAGATAATATGATTTACCCACAGAGCTTTTGTTATTAGATACCTTGTCTTTGATGAGCAGAGTGCACTGAGGCGGATGAGGGAAGTGTGCAGTGGTCCGTTGCACCATCAGTTTGAAAGCTGCATTAGCTGGGATGTTGTCCAAGTAGTGCCTCCATACAATAGTGCCGGTCTTGCTGTCAATCCCGAAAAGCTTCACAGAAAACAGCAAAAGGGAAAACATTAGTGTTTAAGAAAAGCCTGATCGAGTCCTTTTATTATTGTTTGATTTCACTTTAGGCATGCCTGACCATAGACGCAATAATCTTGGCTTGACAACAAATGTGCAGCACACTTCATCTCTTCTGAATCATAGTAACTGCGTCAAAGCTTTAGTCCTGTACCTTCCCTGATGCAGTAACCATGACCATCATCTTCTGCAGGTTGAACTCGTCTCTGGAGAGGTTCTCAATGGTCACTTCGTTTTTGACTTGACTGCGAGGCTTGCGCGCATCGTAGAAGAGCTTCCAGAGGTGGCTGATCCACGCCTGCAGCAGGATGAGCTGAGAGGAGAGCCGCTTGAGCACCATGGAAAACAGGCCGTCTAGACGAATTAGAGAGAGAAAGGACGCTGATTAATGACTGTCAGTGGATGGAAAATTACAACTTGACTTGTTGTTGTATTGTTATTGCAAGCAAAGCACAGGTGAATTTCATTACAATAACAGTAGTTTGTAGCTCAATATAACACTAAAATACTGTAAAATAAAAGTTAAGCAGCTTATTTCTCACATCATTAATAAAACAATCTGGTTTTGTAGAAATAGTATATGATTAAAATAAATGCTCAGAAGATATGGAGAGGTGTTTTCAGTCAACAATAGTCAAACAAAAGCCATTAATACATTTTATTTTAGAAAAGCAGTTGGGTGTGTTACCTTGAATAGCTGAATCCAAGCGAAGCGATAGAAACAGGACAAAGACAAAAGAAAATGAAGCAAATAGCAACCAAGTGAACACACCAGAGAGATCTGTGTTTACCAGGCCAGCAAGCCTGTAGCGACAAAACTACAACATGGATTATTAATGGCAGGTGCAGAGCAGTTGAAGGGAGGAAAAAGTAAAAGCAACAATTCAGTGGATTCAATTATTTAGTTCTAAAAGGAGTGGAAAATCTCAAAATGATAAACCAACTAGGCATGAAATCCCTCAGATTAGGAATTGCAAAGCTGCCATAAGCTTCTGGGACATGGAAAACATTTGAAGAATTACTGCAGTGAAAACTTAAAAAAATAAAATACTGGCAGAGATTAGTACTTAAAGCGGTACATCAGGAGGAGTAAATATGAAGGGGTTCTGGGTTGACATTTACCAGCCTTTTTGCCAAACTCGCCCTCCAGCTCTGCCTGCGTTCCAGTGAGAGGCAGATCCACCATTTCCATTGTCACCACATCTGACAGGGCCTCCTCTCTGGTCCACATCACACGCCCTGGAAAACAACACTCCTTATTGTTCTGCAATCATTCATTCTACTTTACACACCCTGCCGCTGTATGCCGTTTGCGTTGACGCTTTCCGTCAATTACGACACATTTTCTTTCGCCTCCTGTTTGTGCGTACATTATGAAAACTGACTGACGGCTGGATGTTGCCGGTATTTATGATGATTAAGAAGTATAATTGTCCCTCATGCTATCAGGAGTTAAAGTATGGATTTACCAGTCTCTTTTTATTATTGGAAAAATTAAATAATTGATCTCAACAGTAAACACAATGAAGGGCAGACTCGTTACAAACTATATAACCCAGCTCCTGACAACAGCTGTATCGAAGAGCAATTCCTTCTTTCTTATACATATTAAAAAGCTAAATGTCAAGATATGAGTTTTTGTGGGGTCTGGCCAAACAACAACGTGAAAAAAAGGTCAGATTATTTTTTAACTACGAGCAGGAATTCGAAATTGTTCAGACTTTGGTGCCTCTTAGTGGTAGAATCTAAAAACACACCTTGGCCGACACCTGTGCATGTAAACACCTCAGGTAACATTTGTTGGCAGTTTTTGTATTAACACTAACAAAGCTTCATGGTTTTAATATCCATACCTGGCTGCTGAATGAAAGTGAGTGTGTGGTCTTCTGTCTGCACCATGACCCTGTAGCCAACAGAGTCGTCTTTCTTAAGGAATGCTTGTACATACAGCTGAAACAAAAAGAACAAAAATGTTTTGAATTATAAAAAGAAAAGCACTTCATGTTTAATCAGATTGAAATTCCGGTGAAGGAAACATGGATCTTCAATTAATTGATCACTCGGATGTAAAAGACACTGGAGATTCACCAAGATTCAATTGCTGACTCACCTCCTCAGGTTTGCCACCATTGGGATCCAAAGGAAAAATCAGTGTTGTGTCCAGAAGTCTGCGCCCTGTTTCTGCACTGAACAGGTTAACACTGCAAGCCTGTGTGGAAGAAAGAAGATACTCGCATGAATAATAAAATACTTCTTAGTTTTAGGCCAACACACATTGGTTTGTCAAAATTAACAGAACATTTTATTTCCCTGCTGTGGGAGGAATAAAGGGATTCTGAATTTGAAAGTTATAACACTTGCATCAAGCACACAAAGAGATAAATAAGACTTTAGTAAACCCGCTGATATTCAAACCATAGTTTGCCAATAGTAGATAGATGGTAAACCCGATGCTTAAGAAGTCTGAATGTATGATTTCACAATTACTCACAGTTGTATTCTTGGGTGACATGACAGCAGCAATAGTCTTCTCTCCAGTGGTGGCAAATGAAACCAACAAGGCCTGGGAATCATGACAAAATAGTCAACAACACTTTACCACTGTTTCTTAGATTAACAAATTGTATTACATCAGAAAGTCCCATTGAGATCTGCCCATTTTTTATATAATAAACCAAAAACAATGGCATCAATGCTCAACAAGAAGGACAGTAAGACATACAAAACTGGGACTTCGGCTTCACAGACAGCCTGGCAGTTTTCTAACATTATACAACATTTGGTCTCAAAAAAAAATGGGAAAAAAACATTTCGTCTGGCAAATGTTGTCAAAAACTAAGAAAAAATATACATGAAGTTTTTGTGTACTGTGTATATCTGTTTGTTGCCATACGTTTATCTCTTGCCATCTAACTGGCTATAGAAAACTAATATCAGCCCTGGAAAATAAAATATATATCTAAGTGGTCAGGATTATAATTGTCAGAAACCTAATCATGCACGAGAGAAGTGCAAGGTAGAGAAACAGTTACTTACAGGATTGAAATCCCTCAGAGTAACTATCTGACCGTCGTTGAGCTGGAGGAGCAGGTGTTGTTCTGGCCCAACTTGAAGGAAGAACTCAGACAGCGGAGGACGAGCTGCGTTGGGCTGAGTGGACCTCAGTACTGGCTGGAAACCAGGAGTGACTTCAAGTCCCAGTGACTAGAAGAAGAGAAAAACAAGTATATGTAAACAGAGACGGTTCCATTGTGTCGGTGGAGATATACAGAGAAGTTAGAGATGAATGGAGTCCTATCCTAACCAGAGAAAAGGAAAAGCATGGTAATTCTAGTATAGAACGTTTATTTTCTTGTAGTTACCTGCAAGGGGATCTGGCTCATCTCTGTCTGTGATTCCAAGTCCAGCATGTACAGGGATACAGTGGCAGAGTCCGCGCACGTCAACATGCCCTCGCCGATCACTGCACAGCTGGCCTGTATGTTAGACAGCCACGGAGCTTCCACTGAGAACTGGAGACAACACAAGCAAAGATGTCAGAAAAGGGGACTTTATTAAGCATTTTGCAACAGTACAGCTTCCCTTGTAGCATTCCAAAAAAGTGTGTTTTATTTATTTCCTCTAAGTATTATAAAAATAATTCTATCATTTCTACGAAACATTTATATACTGTAACTACTGTATAAATCAAGATTACCTGTCTGATTATCTCTCCGTCATCCAAACTGTAAACAACAATTGCAATGTGGGAATGGGGAACGATTCCCAGGACATACACCTCACCATTTCCACCAGAATACACAGACTGGTAATCCACGGTTTCACTGTTTGGATAGAAAGAAAGACCGTCAGTTTAAACATTTTTATAATGCAAATATATTTTGCTTGTTTATACAAGATACTTCTACTGCTGAAATACTACAATTTTTGATGTTCTGCATCATGTTATTGTTAATGCTTGTATTCATATGCTTGAACCAACCACATTAGAAAGAAACAGGTCCACTTGCCTTTCTGGTAGATTTTCTATCCATTTTTGATGACCATTAGAGAGGTAATGGAGAGAGATGGCAGTTTTCTTTAAAACAGCCACGTGCTTCACGATGTCTTGCTGTCCAATTAAACAAGCCGACTGGAAACTAAAATGCAGAACAAAAGCAGTTATCATCTGATCGATCAAAGACCATTTGTAGACCTAACAAGTGAAAATCAAGGAGGTAATCACCTGCCAGAATCCAGCACAATCTCCCAGTTCAAACCACCAATATTTATCTCCCAGGAGCGCAGCAGACGGCCATCACCAACAACCAGCAACGCATCTAGGAGACAGGAAACAGTTACATTTGTTATTTGCTTTCAATTGCAGAACAAAATGCTCTGTAGGCTTAAGCGCTAAGACAAAATCACCTTGTCCATGGTGCAGAAGAGCGTCGATTTTTCCCTCCGGCCCAATCGCATCTACATGTCGCCAGACTGTAACAGACAATTAACTGGTATTAATATAAGAACACAAGGCATTTCAACTGAGAGGCGGGTGGTCTTTATGCACTTTTCAGTTGCAAATACAAAATACTCACAGAGTTCTCCAGTCCTGATGTTAAGGGAAGCAAAAACATTGTTCTCTGTTGCCACGATAACCTTTTTGGATGACTGCGACTGTGCGTCAAAATTAGAAAAAAGAACCTTGCCGACATACTGCTGCCTCCTGGAAATCAAAAGACAGAAAACAACCAGTCAGAAGGTCAACACTATAGATACAAATAATATGTAAAAGCAAAGGTTGAGTCCCAAAATTGATCAAATCCCATTGGATTTACGAAGGAAAGGAAAGAAAAGAAGAAAGGACTTTTTGTTGGACTTTATAATGGTTATTATCAGATTGATTCAAAGCTTTTCAAATGCATAGAGATCAATATCTAACACATTCACTATAAGTAATTTAGCTTACTGGAGCTCAGAATTACTAGTCACAAATTGTGAAAGAGCCCACAGCATCTGCAGCTGGTAAATAACATGTATCGTATGATTTTTTTTAAAAGGGCCTTTCTCTCACACAAAGTCCACCCTAAACAAGCCGGGTCGCAGCTTGTGGCTGTGACAGGTGATAGCATTAGCATTTTTTCATTAAAACATGGCTCAAAATAGCACACATATTTGATTATTTTGTAGACTCCTCTTACCAGTCAAATTTCCCTACTTGATCCTCAAACACAGCCCCGACAGTGCTGCATAATATGACAAAATTCAGGCACAACCAAATTAGCTTTGCCATTGCAGCAATAGCATTAGCTTGCTCTTCAAGAGGGGGAGCAAAACGAGGAAATCGGAAGTGGACTGGCTTCCTTCAAGTCTGGTGCCTGAGACGTGCTGCCCCCTGCAGGGCGGATGGTACACAGCTTCGCTTCAATACATGTAATGCAGTGACCTCATATTATATATCCATGGCAGCCAGTGACCATGAACCCAATGAACATGTTTACATTTCATCTGATATTCTCATTCTACAAAAATGGTGGAAGTACTGTCACTTACTTTTGCAGACACCAAAATACATTAAGTTGACCTAATACTCACATTCATTATATATGTTGAATAAATAGAGATTGTCTTTGCAATGGTACTAAATAAATACGTTTAAAAAATTGTTTTATTAATTAATTGCAATTTATTTAAAATGCCAAGTTCAAGGAACTGCCTTGTCACTTTGATCATACATGGAAGTGGAGCATATAGTTGAATTGCATAGTTCAATGTATTAATCTGTTAACACTTAACTCCCTTATGGTTCAAAATAAAAGGTAGTTTGCAGACACAAACTGGCATTGATTTTTACTTCTGTGATCAATGCAACTTATATATAACAGAATAAATTGCAGAAACAAATGTGCAATTTTTTTAAAAAGGTGCTGTCTTCAAATTGATTATTGCATATGATAAAAAAAACACATTTAATAGACATGTGTAATGATGCTCAAATATCCATTACTTAAATCAAACAATAAAATAATAAAAAGAACACTGTAGAGTAGTTCAATGGGAACAAATGAATTACATGTGCGTGATTTGTATATGGATAAAGGCAATATTTAATTATACTGTGTATATTTGGAAGCTTCTATTAATAGTATTATACACCTTTATTAATAGTGGGATTAAAAACTGTTTCGTATACACTCTGTGTAAATGTTTGGATGGGATGTTGGGCTGACAGTTGACAGCGCCCCCTCTGATTTACTTTCACGGTGTCTTCTACCAGCATCTAGTTTTTACATGGGATTTCAAGATGGCGTCGAGCGGAGGAGAAGGGGAACACGAATGGACAGCGGCAGTACGGCCGCTTTTATCAGCCTCGTACACCGCTTTTGAAACGAAGGAGCTACCTCAGCTTATCGGGTCTATCATCAACAGGTAACTGGTTACATGTCAATTAGCTGCGGGTCTCTATTTGTTCAAATTCTACCCATGTCCACCCATGAGAGATCTGGCTGGCTAACATGCTAACTTAGCTTGTTTGGTACAGTTCGATGGGAAACGTTACCAGTTTAGCTAGCTTTAGCAGCTAACACGCTACTTGAGCTTAACTTGTACTGGCATCGAATATGCTAACGTTAGCTCACGTACTCAAATTGCTATTAAGCTCCTACTGGCTGGTAATGCATAAACAGTTTGAAACAAAGCTGGGCCAATGGCTGGTGTATCTCAGTCTTTAATGGGACATTAAAGAAGCGCAGTCGTCATTTGGCTTCGCAGTGTAAGGTTTTGAAAATCTGCTTCATCATTAGCTAGCTAACACAAACATTAGCCAGCAAGCTACCTAAGGGGCCTTCCAAACGAACGTTGAAATAGCCACAGTAATATTTTACTGCGTCAGCTAAGTTACGTTGGCTTTATTTGGTTTGTGTTGTATGCTCAGCTTGCAATACCAAGTATGCTTTGTGCATGTCAACATGCAATTTATACATTAACTAATAAAGGTTGCCAGTGTTAAACGCTATCTGCTGTGTGGCTGGGCTGGAAGTAGGCGTGGACCATGTACTCCACTTATGTTTGATAAGGTGGTGATGGGTCGCCGTTAATGTATTTTTCAATAAAACTATAACTTGGCGACATTGCTGCTTGGTAATAAACCGTGTAGCTGAAACTACAATGAAGCTGGTGCAGGGTCTGTCAAGCAGGGGAACGTATATTTGAAGTAAAACTAGACGTACGCTCTTGTATGTGCACATTTCGTCTGGCAAACTACCCCACTTTCTTCGTCACCATGGAGTGAATAACATATCAGTAGTACCAACACAGTGAATAGTATGGCTTTTTTAGTGGTGCCATCAGCTGATGACACTGCATTCAAATTAAGAGCTTCCTGGTATTTTTATTGGTTTCATTTTCCAAAGCAACAACAACCCTGCAAATACTGCTAACAAGGATTTAAGTTTCGTTTTCGAATGAAACTCTGGTTTGGGTTTGAAAAACGGTAAATTATCTATTGAAATGCTTACAGTACACTATAGTATATAACGTTTAAAACACAATTACAGCTATGTGTCACCATTGCAAGTATTTTCTACATTGTGAGCATGGAATTCAGATTATGCCTAATAGTTGTTTTTAAAATGTGTAACATAATTGTTGGTGTTTTAAACTGGAAGTTTAGTTGTCAGCATCAGTGGTGTGGCATCTCCAGCACACCCTCCATGTTATTCCACTTTCTGAGAGTTTTTAAGAAATGTGTTTTAGATTTAGTTCTATGAGGGTTTTACTAACTAGATGTTAGCATGTAGATCGATGTCTGTATATGTGATTGTGGATACTAAGAACATGCATTTAATGGAACATTTGTGCTGTCACTTGAATACTTTGATGTTCTGGACGCTGTAGAAGGCTGTTTGAAAAAGATTAATATATAGATAAGGAAAGAACATGTCCCTGTGAACGATTGATGCTAACACAGGTGGGTCCCTAGCTGTCCAGGTCCACCAACAAAGACTGCTCCCCATTTTTCTGGAAATATGTGATTTAGAATGCAGAAACAAAATATGAGAGTTTAATGAGATATTTCACTTGTCATTTGCAGTGAATCAGACATCCTTCACCACGACAAACAGTATGAGCCGTTCTACTCATCATTCGTGGCACTCTCTGCACACTATATCACCACAGTATGTGGTCAAAGTAAGTATATTTTATTTCTCTATTGTGATAGATATTGCTACTTATGTCAGGCACTATATTCAAATGCTACCAGTTGTATTTTGTACAACCAGCAAATCATTTATTTTCTATCTCCCTAGTACCGAGAAATCAGCTGCTGTCGGTTGCTGCAGCATGCAAAGTATTGATTGAATTCTCTTTGCTGCGCTTGGAGAACCCAGATGAGGCATGTGCGGTATCACAGGTAAGGGAAAAAACTGCATTCTACTTATGGTCGATGTGTGTCAGTTTTCACTTTTATTAACTATATAAACCCACATGTTAAATTTAAAAATACGTTGCTTTTTGTTCTTCAGAAACACCTGATTCTTCTGATAAAAGGACTTTGCACTGGCTGCAGCAGACTGGATCGCACAGAAATCATTACTTTTACTGCTATGATGAAATCTGCCAAGTTGCCTCAAACCGTAAAGACCCTTTCAGATGGTAAGTGTCCCTTTTTAGGGAAGGATCAAAATGAAGCAATACTAAGCTAATAATGATACATTACTACTGTTAGTAAAATGATTTATTCATGCTTTTGATTGACAAGAACTGTCCTTTTTGTTCATTTAATAGTGGAAGATCAGAAGGAGTTGCCCAGTGCTGTGAACCCAGAGCTTCGTCAAAAAGAAGTGCAAATGAACTTCTTTAATCAACTGACTTCAGTTTTTAACCCGGACCTTACCACCATCTTGGCCTCCCCTTCAGCATCACACATGCAGGCAAGTGTTGCAGAGCAGCCGTCCTATCGCCTGCTCCACTCTCAGCTACTAATGACAACTTGATTGAGTTAACCAACCTTCTTACTGAAAATAAACTGTTTTTTTTTACGATATATGTTGTATGTATGTAATATAATTTGCCTCCTGATTAATCATCAGTGTTTTGTTTTCCTCTCTCTCTAATTATAGGCTGAGAGTGATTGCGATGACCAAACCACAGAACAAGCTATTCAGGCCAAAATGAAAAATGCCTTTGTCTCTCAGAATGTGTCTAGCTTACAGGAACTCGGTAAGTATTTTTTTCTTTGAATCTAGTCTTTAAGTGCTGAAGCACATTTGATATCCTTAAAGGTGGGGTAAGTAATTTCGGAGAAACCAGCTCGAGTGCGCTAGAATTTGAAAATACACAGCCGGAAAAAATCTGCCACTTCCTTACAGAGCCCCTCCTCCAACACATACGAACGCGCACATGACCAATGAGGGCACGAGATAAGTTTGTGCACAGATGGAAGGCTGACAGGCAGGTAGGCCATCCAGTTATTTTAGCCGGGCCGGCTAAAATGATTGGTCATGCTTTTTACAGTACTACGGCTTCCACAGATGACATTTTTAATGGATTTTTTGTCAAAGCACTTAAGATATTCAGTGTTTCCCCTAGGTTTACTGCCCCTGGCAGGGTGTTGCTATGAAAAAAAAATGGCTGCGGCGCCCAAATTTCTTGTGTATCCTCTGGAGCAGAGAGGAGCTGTGGATTATTGTTATTGATATTGTGCAGTAACAAAGTATTTGTACATTAAAAAGTAATACAGTAGTGTTACACTGGCTGTATTAATTTTATTCAAACTGTATTCCCTTCTTATCATGTAGCCTACACTTCTTCCTTTCATTGATACATTTAAATCACCTGACTAGAGAATATAACATACCTGCTGCAACCCTGTGCTGCTGCTGCTGCTGCTTCTCTCTGCCTCATCCTCTATTGCTGGAGGCAGCTCCACCTCATCTGATCTCTGATATGAAAGCAATCGTGTTATGATCATATTGAGCTATTGGTGTGAGTCTAACATTAAACAAGCAGTCTGCTTGTCATACATTGCTGACGATACATTTTTAGAGGCAATTTGTTGAGTCACTGCCGCTAAATGCCAGTAGCATCAAGCTAGCAAGTCCTGCATTAGCCTCACATCAACAGGTGTAGACAGAACATCCAATTATCCTGAGCTAATTTACTGAATAAACCAACTCACATCTCAATACTGTAGTTCAAAACCGCGGTACCTGCTCCATCTGTGAGCTATTTTTAGAATGCGCACGCTATGTTCGTTGTCGCGTTCTTGCGCGTCCACCTGGGCAGGCTGTGTGTGTCCTTCTCCCGTGACGGTAACGGCTTGCGGTTAAAAAAAAATAATAAACAAATTTGAAACTTGGGGGGGACACAAACGGGCAGACAGCAGAGCTCGGGGCAATAANTACCGTTACCAAAACGGTCCTGTTGTCTGGTTGTGTGGTTTCGGAACCACAGATAACTTTCTTCTTTTTTTTTTTATTAGTTTTTCTTTTTCCTTGTTTAGTAACTTAGGTGTGTAGAGTGAAATTTCGTCGTAAATAAATAAAAATAACTATATCATTAATTTGGTTTTTATGTAAAAGGTCTTTACAGACGGTCTTGGTGATGTGGAAGTCAATAAATTTTTCTACACTACGAATTGACTACTGCTAGTTTTCTACTTCGGTGGCGCTGTCGGTGTTTGTAATATTATTTAAAAAAATGAATAAATTAAAAGAAACATTTAATGGGAAACGGTCCGGGTTCAATCCGGCTAGGGCGCGGGAGGAACCCACGCTCGCCGGTTATAGTTTGTCCTGCGCGTCCCGCCGGTCCCCCAGGGAAGAGAAAGGCGAAATTTAGAACGGTCCGGCACCCCGAGTCCAATTCTTAGTCCATCTCCGACAAATCTTCCGTGGTCCGAGGTTCGTCGACTTTCAAGACTATTACGGGACGTCATTCCTTTATCCAGGTAGTTTACTTACAGGAAAAAACTGGTGAATTTAAATCCCGACGAGCTAATAACCGTTTTTAGTATTAGAGCTAAATAAACCCAGTTATTAACCATTTAACGCTAATAATTTACGCTAATAAGTAACTGTTGTTAGGTAAATAACATGAAATTTTGTTGTATGTTTATTATTAAACTTGAAAAGATTGATAACTTAATATGCAAGTCCCATTAGTTGACTTTTTGGTTATTGTTTATTTTATTTAATATGTAAGTATAGGTGTAAAATTTATTTATTATAGTTTTATTATTATTTATGTTTATTTGTTCTAGTTGTTTGTACAACGTCAGTGACAGTGTTGGACTTTTGAGCAACTGAATAATCGGTTGTAACAACCATTTGTATAAGTTGTATAAGGTGAGTCAATTTGTAATTCCGACCAGGTGGCAGTTACCAGGTCTCATTTGACCTTTATTTACAACTTGATGTTAAATGTCTGGTTTATTTTTACAAAACGGTGGTACCGTTTACGACCATCCCGACTAGTACAGTTAGAGAATTTCTCTAAAACGAATCTTTTGATTCCGACGAGCTCAATACCGTGTTTTTAGTATTAGACTAATAAACCAGTTATTAACTATAGTGCTAATAATTTTTGCTAATAGGTAAATGACAACTTTGTGTAGTTAAATAACCTGATTTTTGTTAAACTTGTCATACAAACAATTGTCAAATAATGGGATTTTGAAATTCATATTGAGTTGGCCTTTTTTGGTTATTGTTTTTTTATATTATTCGGACTTATTCATTTTTTCTTATTATTAATTATTATTTTTTTCTTAGCAATATAAAGGCTAATGTAAACAAAAGCATTTAGCAACGTTCGGTGTTAGCGCTATTTTATTGCTAATTAACTCGTCGGGTATGAAAATTGAAGTGTTTGTCATTTCAATTAGTTTTTCCTTGGACTTTGGAACACAAAAGAAAGCTTCTATGATTAGTAAGATCAGGATCGTGAGTTGGAGAGGAGTCGAGACGCCCTCAGATGACTACCGACAGGGTTACGTAAAAGCATCGTAGAGGTCGACAACGGTTGTGTTTACAACATGAACAATCGTAAAATTTTACGAAGAATATGCCACCACAAATTCCACGGTTCCGTGATTATTATTTGTATAATGATTTTTCCTTTTACATTACGTTATATACTCCTCGTTATTGAAGTTGTATTTTGGTAAGTCTTACGTTGAGGGGACGGGGGTTGTTAAACAAGTAGTCAAACTTTATATTGGACATTGAGTGACTCAAAGAAGCGCTCAGCCTTTTGTCTTTCCAATGACTTATTTCAAAAGTTGCTTCGTGGTCTAAATAAAGGACTAAACTTCGTATGAAAACCTCTTACAAAATAAGTATTATGAGTGTGTAAAGACCTGTTCTACACCGACGCAGTAAAAGTAGTCGAAGAGAGAAATCAGGGTCACCTCCGACTCGGTCGACGGTTCGGCGACGGATGGACGTCTTTCCACGGTACGTCCACCGTTGTGAGCATGATTTTCCCAATTTTTTATTTGTAAATAAAACTGAAACATGTTTAAATTAGTTATTAAAATTGTTTTACATCATTTATGTCCCCCATGTAATTCGTTGGGTCGTATCATGATGTGACGACATACCAAAGTAAAAAACATTTCCTTCGCCGATTAAAGACAAGGGGGTAGATATAAGAAGGTAAAAACGGGACTTAAATTTTGAAAAAGTAATGACTGTGTTGTCATACTGAAGTAAAACAGGATTGTCTCAAAAAGTGGATGGTCGGTATCTCTGTCGAGTTTCGGCGGGCCAGTATAGGTCATTAGAAGGGAGCCACAGTTCCCGAGGTCATGTCCGTCCCTGTCACACAGGGTTTTCCGGTACCAATGCAGATAGTGGTCACCTTACCTTTGACCCCAAACCCCAAATTCGTAATTTTCCAAATAACTCTGTCATCTCTTGTAATCAATGGTTTATGGGTACCGTCTTGGCATGTGGTCGACTATAACTGGGAATATTTGTTTAGTATATATATTCTTACTTTAACATATATTACTTTAGTTAATGGGTAACGCCTGTCGTCACCGTAGCCGGGGTGACCACCGCCGTACTCATTTCTTTCTCAACCGACTATGTCGTAGGACCTTTGCCAACTACATCGCGTCTTTCATCCCGTCCAACTCCGTGTTGTGTGCATCGTTGAAGAGTCTGGTGGACCATTATATCAATTTTTGTTTGTGACCAATTGAGACCATTCTTTTTTCCCCACCCTGTCAGTAAAACGTACACTTTTCCAACTCCCCTTTTACGGGGTTCTAAGATGATTTATTTGTTTTGATTTCCACCCCCCCCCCTTCCTTTCAACTCTTTGAGCCGGGCTCTATGTGAAACTTAGGTCCTACGGGATCGTGGGTCCTTCGGTATTATGTCCAGGGGATTGTCCAGCCGCCGCCGCCGACGCGGACGGGTTTGCTGGGGGCGCGGGAACCCGGACTTTAGTTTGCCAACAAATAAAACCCAAAATAAATTTCTTTTTATTATATTTATTTATATCGTGGTTTAAAGTTGGACTTCATTTAGATAGATTGTTCAGTAAAGTGAAACTTTGTAACACCGAGGAAAATAATTTATTTGTTTTTTGATTGCGGGTACCCAATAAAATAGGTTACCACAAGTACAAGTCAAAGGTGGCGAAACGCCATAAGTGTAAGGAGGAGGGGCGAAGGACAAAAGACTTCCCGCCCCGGAGTGGTGTGTGGGTGCTTCGTGTGTGAGGTGCGAGTGTTAGGTCTCTGGTCTCACCTTCCATTTCTCCTTCTTGCTGTTTCACATTACTTCACTTTTCCAGGATCTCCAAGTTGAGGCTCTGCACCGGGTAAGTTGGATAAACAAAATAAAAATGTTTGTCTGTTATGATTTATGAGTTTTTTGAGCCACATAATGCCCCATGTTTTGATGTTAACAAAAGTAAAAATAAAACAGGTTTGCAATTCTGTCAAACTTCATTATTTATTACTCCTTAAATGTATTAAAAAGGAACTCTTCAAAAGAAAGGCAAGAACAAATATTATTATGCTAAAAATAAGTTAGTACGGTTGTCTAGTTAGATTTTTAAAAACTTATGTTTAAAATAATAATTAAAAAGAAGGATCTAAGCATGAAATAAACAATATAAAAAACAGGATACAAAAGTAACGTCCTATGTCTTGAAACCTGTGTTTGCAGCAGGGCTGGGCGAGTGACGGACCCCCCGCCGAACTCAACATCATGGCACAGAGCACTTCCATCCAGAGGGTCCAGAGGCTCATCGACTCTGTGCCCCTCACCAATCTACTCTTCACACTTCTCTCAACTTCCTACAAAAAGGTATTTACGTACTTGTAATTTGCACAAGTGTTTGTTTACTTCATCTTTCAGTGCAATGTAATACAGGATAAACCCTTTGGAACATTCTGTAATTTAGACAGACGTGTGCAACAGAAAATACACAGACACAAAACAGATATCGTTATGCAAAATATTGGGAATAGAACCATCACATGATATATGTTTGCCAGCTGTTTCTGTCCTCGTCTTGCAGTTGTGTGAATACAATCTGATTTGAAACCTTTAATTGAAGGATCAGAAACGGTTGTCATTATTAAGAGTGTTTCTTGTTTTGGATCCATCAGGCTTGTGTTCTCCAACGTCAGAGGAAAGGCTCAGTCAGCAGCGATGCCAGCGCTTCTACAGATTCAAACACCTACTACGAGGATGATTTCAGCAGTACAGAGGAAGATAGCAGTCAAGGTACTTCATTTTGGATTTAAGTATTGCATCTTCACTTTCTTAAAACTGAACATTCTCCCCATATAATACCTATTGTCAGGACTTCTTTGTTGCTTCTATCCTGGCACAGATGACACAATGCAATGCACATATTGTTCTGCACTTCATTATACATTTGAAATTTAGAAGTATTTGATAATGCAAGGATTACAAACTGTATTGATTCAAATATGTTCTAATAATCAACATTTAAAGGATGCGCCACATAATGGAGTGAGAAAATTCAGTTGTTATGTTTGGATGTAATTTCTCCTGATAATAACAGCCAATGATGTGAAGCATGGCTGCGCAGTAGGAACAGCCTCAAAAGGTCCCTGCTGAATGGGGACTTTATCCTCTCTGCAAAAAATTCCTTATTGAATCATCTCTAATACTTTTGAATTAAAATTAACTGTAAAGAGATATAATACATTCGTACCTTTTTTTATTTTAATGTTTTTAAACGAAGGTATGATCAGGGCATCATGTAGCTGTAGGTGTGATGGAGGCACACTTATGCTCTCATCACTAAATGAGTAAACAAACAAGCTAATATCCTAGAAGCTTTAAGTTTTGCTTTCAAGGTATGCTTCAGATTTCTCTCCATGTCAGTCAGGAAGCAGGTGCCGTTAGCCGAGTCATGTTTGTGTTCTGATCTCGGAGCTAGTGTCAGTGCTGAGCTGTATCAGTAAGGCAGTGAAACAGGCGTGCTGCCAGTGGATCAGTCAGGTTATGGCAGCAGTGAGGGGAAATGCATTCACACACACAGTAATGTCATTACTTTTTTTGTCCCTTCATCACACAATGTGAACAGTGTAGTTGACAGTTTCTACTATTTCAGCAGAGAGAAGACAGGAGAAGACAAGTGCAGCTTGTGTCTCAGGTCAGCAGTTTTCTGTCCTCAGGTCCAAGACTTGGTGTCCACTTCACTGTCCTAGATTCATTGTGTTTTTGTGTGTCTCACAATTGTAGGCTCTGAGCTGTGGCCCTACTAGCTTAGACAATTTCAGAGCCACAGATGAAGAGCCTTTGGCAAAACAGCTCTCAATTTGAAATGTGCCCTTCTATGGAATGAAAAGTATAAATTGATGTTTTTTCAAAGAGATTCATCTGTGGCTCAGTGTGGTTTGAAGGATAATGCCAGCAGTGTTGACATGTGGCTGCAAATGATTGTTTTCACACCCATCACAACCTTGTCTGGCAAAGTGGAACATGTACAGTAACTAACTACGTTTTGCAATTCTGTTGAGTCAACCTTTTCCCAGGTGCTTTCAAGAGCTGTGTCCTAGAAATACAACTTGTACAATGGTTTTATTTGACAGAGAAAATTAAAAAATAGAGCTTACTTTATCCGTTTACACAAACGACAAACACTGAGCAAAGAAGCGATGTGCTCCCAAGTCACATAAAGAGTCATGGTCCATTGGATGATTGATAGATGTGTTTGTCTGTCACCCAGTCTGTGCCCTGCGTTATCCGGCCAAAGTTCGATGCACACTTGTAGTTGTCAGACAGATCAGATGTTTGTGATAGCTATATATTGTGATGTATCATCACTGAGGTAAATAATTGAAATTATTTAAATGTTGTTTTAAAAATGACATCCAATCTTAATTTTTTTCTTTGATCATCATAGTCACCTTGCTTGTCATTGCATTTCTCGTCAGTCACACGTTTTTGAATCCAATAATATCGTACATCCCATGTCAAAACAGTGGTATTATTCCCAAACACGATAAATTCAAGTTGTGCTTGTAAATGTTTGACTCAAACACATTTTGCCACCACTTGCTGTCACCTGAAACATTAACATTATGATCTTTCTATGTTGCATGCAGATTTGAATATCAATTTAAAGTGAAACACTTTTATACATTTTTATTGAAAATAATCTTGAAATACTCTTGTTGCCGTGAGGTGGTTTTCATGTCTAATGTAGCTTAAATATATTTGATTGATTAGTAGCTACCAGAAACAAGTCCTTGTGGGGCCATGACTCGTAAGGATAGGTGTGCGAGTGCAATGTGTTGCCAGTCGGTTGACAAGTTAAAGCAGAGACTTTAGTGGACCAACCCCTGGAGTTAAGATCTACAATATATTTTAAATCCAGTGAAAAAATAGATTGAATGGGTTCCACTATTACACACAGAACCTGCACTGGAAACATAAAGGGAGATAATTGTTCCTGTCCTTGAGTTATGTAGGATGAGAGGTGTTGAGTGGGTCAGGGACGACTCAAAGCCAAGCAGCTGAGTGCTGGTTTTTGAATGGGTCAGTTCTATGCAGCTGCCTGTGGAGGAAGGCTCATCGCTTCTGAGCCCAGGCCACAAGAAGCGTCTTGTATTTGGCCGGTCTAGGATTTCCTGGGTAGGGTACTGGACAGAGCACTGGTGATTTATAGTTAATCGTATGATTTATAGGAGGGCCACTTGAATGCACTTGTGGGAAACGTCAAATAAGCCTTAAGGAGGTTACATCGAGGGACTGGCAGTTTGAAGGATCATATTTTAATTTGATATTAAATACATACTTATTTGTGGCTAATGCATGTTGCTAGTGCTTTAAACTTAATTCTTAATTCCTGTTGATTGTAACATTGTAAATTATTTCTACTATGGAATAATGCAGCAGGGTTCTGAAACGTGCTTTGCTTCAAGTGTCAGCCTGACTAGCATTGCCTGTCTGTCACTGCTGCAAGTAGCATGTATTAATATTAACACACAAAGATAGCTGTGATCATTGCATGCTATTTTAATGCTTATATATGTAATTCATGAAAAGAACCCAACTTTAATTCACTTGTATGTCCATTGTTCAAAATTATAAAATTATGTTGGCACTACACACGTATAAAAAGCATTTAGTTTAAATTCCAGGTTAATCTAGGAAGGATAGGAGCACTGACCGCATGGAACATTATTTAAAACATCTCCGAATAAATATTATGTAGGTTTCTTCCTTATGTGGATAATCACCAACATGTTGTCACTAAATGTTCACTATTTATTGCAGTCCATCTCCTGCACAGTGTTGTAGGTGTCACAAGTTTCACCCTTTTTTACATTTGTCTTATGCTCACACCACTACCACTCCACACATATCTTGAAAGTCATGGGGCTGTTCTCTTCTCCACTCTTAGAAATGTAAGTAAATGGTTGTCTTTCTCTGCAGATGATGACAGTGAACCGATTTTGGGGCTTTGGTTTGAAGAGACAATTTCCCCAACTAAAGACAAAGTTGCTCCCCCTCCCCCTCCACCACCCCCACCTCTGGAGACCTCTCCCAGACTGAAGAGCCCCAGTAAGCAGAATCCAAGCGAGAATGGCAACATTTTAGCTGGCCGGAAAGACCCAGAACTGGTGAGGAGTGAATTCTGTGTACCTGTTGATTTATCTCTACTAACAAACAGCTTATGGACGTTTTTAACTCGACAACTTCCTACTTCTTCTTCCTATAGTTCCTCAGTTTAGCTTCCAGCATTCTGAACTTCATCACCACCTCAATGCTCAAGTCCAGAAACAACTTTATCCGCAACTACCTGAGCGTGTCTCTTACAGAGCAGCACATGGCTACACTTGCCAGCATCATCAAGGACGTGGACAAAGATGTCAAAGGTACAGTGGGAAAATGACTGCTTATCATGAATGTGGGCTTGGTAGCTAATGAAGGATTTAGCCCACAATAGATAGATGGCAACGATGCATTTTGTTCCCCTCAGGCTCTTCAGATGAAGCGTTTTCTTTAGCGCTGTATCACTTCAACCACACCCTGGTAACATCCGATCTTCCATCCCCGGCGCTGCAGGTAAGTTCTTTGTTATTCCAGTGTCTCTCCACCAGCATTTAAACTCTCTGGGAGTAAGTTACACGAATGATGTGTTCCTTGTAACAAACTGATTGTTGTTTGTCTTGTAATTCACAGAGCACCCTTCTTCAGCAGTTAGGTGTTGCACCCTTTTCAGAAGGTCCCTGGCCGCTCTACATTCACCCTCAATCCCTATCGGTGCTCTCTAGACTTCTCCTCATATGGCAGCACAAAGCAAGTGTGCAAGGAGAGCCAGATGTTCCGGAGTGCATGAAAGTCTGGGAAAGGTATGACAACCATTTCAATTCTCATCCGGCTCGTATGTTAAAGGACTGTTTAAGATGTTCCCTAGGTGCTATCACTTTAATATGTGGAGGGCTCACAGACAATGCATCGCTTTACTTTGGCAATGCTTGTTACGTTACCAAGTAACAGCCATTTTATAATTCATCAATATTCGAGAACAGAGTTGACACCCCTTTATGAAGTGCTGTGTTTTTCAAAACTATGAATAAACTCTAGAAAATGTCATTGTTGAAATGCATACTAGGTCATATATTCAAATATTTAATTAAATGTATTACCCATTTCTACCGTTCTTTCCTTTTCTTATAGATTTTTGGGAACTTTGAAGCAGCATACTATCCAGAGCTCTGTGCAAGTAGAAGACGACCTGAACGTGGAGCACCTCCAGCTCCTGCTGCTCCTTTTCCACAATCTGTCGGAGCGCGGCCGGCGGTCCGTCCTGACACTCGTCACCCAGGCCATCACTGAGGTGGCCCAGAGCAAAGACTCCCAGCTGAAGGCGGTGCCCCTCAACCTGGCCCGGCTGTGTCTGGTTTTCGACTACCTGCTGCGCCACTACTCAAAGGCGCCCGTGTACCTTTATGAACAGGTCAATTGCTTATTTCTTTTTTATTATTGTCCTGAGGGTTAAATGCCATGTCTAGACACATATTCTGTTACCTTTATTTTGTAATACTTTTGAGGTAAAATACTGTCCAGCAAATGCAGTCATTAATTAATAAATATATAAATTAGGGCCGGGACTCGATTAAAAAAATTAATCTAATTAATTACAGGCTTTGTAATTAATTAATCGCTTCTCAGCTATTCTCGTGTCAAAACGTTTAATACGTTTTTCCTTTAAGGCGTATAGTGGTCGTGTAGTTCGGAGTTCATTAGTGGAAGTTTACGGTTTTGTATATCGTCAGATCGCATCTTCGTCGCACCTGCAATCGGGCTGAAGCCCTTATTGGTCCTGGTGTGGGTTAAGCGCAACTAGTTTGTCACCGGATGACGTTGTCTCTCTAAAAAATTAAAAAGTATTCCTATATAACTTTTCTTATAATAAATAAAATTACCATGTGAAATAAACTTGATAAATAATGCAACCAAACCACGTTGACCGTGAAATACAACTTGACAAATAACAAAACCGGTCCAATAAACCTCTCTCAACCTGACTTTAACTAATCTAAAAATTTAGTTGACAACCATTTAGTTGTTTCAGACAATACCGGAGACTTCGTTGTCTCTCTACCAAAAGTTATCAGTACCAAAAGTTACAAGGACTTACTTGAACTTTCATAACACAATATGAAGTTTTTGTTTCACCAATATCAAATGTCTTCCAGATGGATGGATGATCCGATTGGACTTAGAGACTTTACATGACATAAGGATATTATACGATAACGATGTGAAATACCGTTTTTTAAAGTGAAAGACAACCAGAAACAATTCATATGGAACTTTTTTATTTGTTACAAAACAACGAATTCGAATACCATAAGTCAGTAATAAGTTACCAATATGGATTTTAGGTAGCACTTTTTTTAAAGAAGAAGTGACAAGAGTCCAGTTTATTAAATATACGCTAATTTTTTAC
>NW_011341946.1:799191-803271 GCF_000735185.1 Notothenia coriiceps
TGTTCTCCTCCTTTCCTCCACTCTTGTCTCTGATTGTGAGCGTGAGTGTGTGCATTCGTGTGTGTGTGTGTGAGCCCCGCCCTTCAGAAACAGAGCGGAGGGAGAATGTGAATACGCAAAGCAGTGGACACTGAAACATGAACACATTGGATAAATAACATGGCGTTTAGTTTATTTAATAAAAGAGCACATGTTCAATGTGAAAAGTGACTGTAGATAGATTACTTCAGTTGAAATTTGGTGCTATATATATATATATATTTTCTTTAAATAAAAAACAAAATAAAAACACCTTGAATTTCAGGCAGGGCGCGGGGCTCCGTTGGCAGGGCGCAGCGCCCCGCCAAGACAATGGTAGGGGAAACACTGATATTCATTGCTATCGGGATGCTAAGAGCATTCCCTGGAATATAACAAAGTGTATCTCGAGCCGGTTTCTCAAACTTACCTACCCCACCTTTAAGTATTTTAGTATTATTAAGTAGAATCTTGGGGCATTTTCCCCTCAACCTTTTCACATGCAAAATGACTGTCCACCCCTTTTTTCTTACCAGAGTTAACAGTGTTTTTTTTAATATATTCCCAGGTGGGTCTGAGAAGTTGCTACGTGTGTGCCTCAACCTGCCCTACTTTCTGCGCTACATCAACCGTTTCCAGGATGCTGTATCAGCCAACTCTTTCTTTATCATGCCGGCCACAGTGGCCGATGCCACTGCTGTCCGCAATGGGTAATTGATTTATTATATACAATTTTCATTCTTATATTATGATTTGTTTATAAGGGTCAATATCAGCTGTGTACGTTTCTGCATGTGTATTTGGTAACTAATGTTCTCTACTGTTCAATAAACTTTTAATGCTTTAACCCCAAACCCAGTTTCCATTCACTGGTGATAGACGTAACCATGGCTTTGGACACACTGTCCCTGCCTGTACTGGAGCCCTTGACACCGGGGAGATTACTGGATATGACCGTGCTGGCTTTGAGCTGTCTCTATGCTGGTAGGTGAAAAACTCTGTTGGACAAAATGAAGTATACTGTTGTGTCCAGTAATTGAAAAAGTTTTAAACTTCAGCAAAAATGGAAGAATTATAGATGGGACAGAAATAGCCGCTTCCTTTACAAAAAATGAAACCATAAAGCAGTGTAGTACTATGCTGGGTTGCTTGAATGTACCTCCCTTATTTATACATTTTGTTAAATTATTGAATTAAATTTGTACAAGTCAAAATAAATGTTTATTTTTTAACCCTTTTAGGTACGAGTGTTGCCACCTGCATGGCCATTCTGCAGGTAGGCAGCGGCTTGCAGCTGCGCTCAGCCTCCACTGGGACTAAAGAGGAAGACTATGAAAATGACGCAGCCACAATTGTCCAGAAATGTGTGAGTATTATGAATAAAACATTCTCAAAGTATGCTCAAATAGGAAATAATCTGGTGCTTCGTTGAAACTTTATTCAGTAACTTCTGTTTTCGACTCGCAAGACTCAGTGAGTTACAGGTTTATTTCAAATGATGAACAAATTGTTGGGGCAGGGAGTTGCATTCTGAATGGTTTTATGTTGAAGTTATTGTCTCATATATTGCCATTACATTTCTCCTTTTTAGTAATATGTTATTATTAGTGCCTTGGCACCTTAAACACACCGTAAGAACATTTAAAATGCTAACAAGTACAACATTTGTGTTGGCAACAGCTGGAGATCTACGAAATGATTGGACAAGCCATCAGTAACTCCCGCAGAGCTGGAGGAGAGGTGAGTGCTAGGACTAGAATGATAGTATTGTGAAAGAAAAACAAGTTCAGTTCCTTTTTGATTAACTTTACTGTTTGTGAAGTTAAAGTAGGGCTGCTCAATTAATCGTATTTTAATCGCGATTGTGGCTTGCAACGATTACGAAAACAATGTAATCGAAATATAACGATTCTTTTTTTATTATTAATTATTATTCTTTTTTTACTTATTTACTTATTATTATTTTTTTTTATTGGTTTTTCAGTTGAGTTATACTTAAAGTTTAGGGTAATAAACTGTTAAAAACATACTGTTCAAATTGTTTTTATCCAATAAATTGATGTTTTCAAAGTAAATGGATAATCGTTTTTAATAATCGTGATATCAATTATTGACCCAAATAATCCAGATTATGATTTTTGCCATAATCGAGCAGCCTTAGTTTCTAGCAAAAAATCTTTAAGAGATGACATGAGCAGCCCTACCAGCATTTGCCATGGTGGCAAAACATTTTTATTTGGTCTTAAATTGTAGTTCAACATTTATTTCCAGTTACTTCTGGACCATGACGGTGGACCAGCCTTTAATGTTTAACTGAGTGGAATATGTTGAATATGTTTTACCAAAATGTTGGCTATATGTCAACGAGTTTTCAGGTTGTGACAGTGCACTGCAACATGTTTGTTGATCTTGTTTATTTGTATTTATTATTTTTGATATTATTTATTTAAATGTGGATATGAATGTATAATTTATTTTATTTTGTATTGGTTTTTCAGTTGATTACCCTGAACGTATAATTCAACAGTTAGAAAAGTTCAAATTATTACAAGACTAGGAAGTTTAATTCAAAGTTTAGTCTAACATAAGTGTGTTGACGTTCCTGTCCTGTCTTTGTCCTGAACCGTTTGTATATAGTACACTACCACAGATAAGGGTATAAAGCGTATTGCTATAGACTAAAACACAGACACATAAAGACAACGTGGTGAGAAGTTTACTGTCTTACAAGGTTTCCCAAATAGGGACATAATGTGAACGTGACTTTTCTACTTCATTGTTTGGTGAACACCGTTTAATTGTTCATGCATTTATGGGAAAAACATCCTTCAACTCTCTTCACTATCTTTCATCATAACCACGTCCCCGGTGTCTCAGCTACTTCGGAGACCTGGGGAGACCCTACCTTCTACGTAGACTCGGTACTACAATCTTTTCAAGGCTCACCCAGCAGTGAGCGGGTCTGAGTGACGACGTTTGTGAGTCCAAAGTTCTGTATCCTGCACATGAAAACATAGGACAAAAAAAATATAACAATAAAGTACGAATCTAGAAGAAAAATTAATAATAAAATTTTGTATTAAAATTTTTATATTGATCTGTTGGCATGATTCGAATAAAAAATCGTATTATTATAAAAACAAGAACGGAAAGGAAACTTCTCAAGGAAAATTATGTAAACTTCCTCATTATTTATTACCCTTCAAACTGTCTTAACGTTTGGACAAAATAAAAATGAAAACAATTGTAGTTTGTACCCGTAATTACCACGAGTTTTTTGAGTATTTAGTATTGTCTGTTTGTAAAAATAAAACAAGATAGGTTGAATGGGCCACGTCTCGGAGTTGAACCTCTGGACTTTTCACTATCAGTTTTCAAACTACCGTACCAACACGGTCCTGTTGTCTGTTGTGTGGTTTCGGAACCACAGATAACTTTTGGTTAGTTTTTCTTTTCCTTGTTTAGTAACTTAGGTGTGTAGCGTGAAATTTCGTCGTAAATAAATAAAAAAACTATATTCATTAATTTGGTTTTTATGTAAAAGGTCTTTACAGACGTCATTGGTGATAGTGAAGTCAATAAAATTTTTCTACACTACGAATTGACTACTGCTAGTTTTCTACTTCGGTGGCCTGTGGTGTTTGTAATATTATTGTAAAAAAAAAAAATTGAATAAATTAAAGAAAATTTAATGGGAAACGGTCGGGTTCAATCCGGCTAGGGCGCGGGAGGAACACGCATCGCCGTTATAGTTTGTCCTGCGCGTCCCGCGGTCCCCCAAGGAAGAGAAAGGGAAATTGGGGTAGAACGGTCCCGCACCCCGAGTCCAATTCTTAGTCCATCCCGACAAATCTTCCGTGGTCCGAGGTTCGTCGACTCAAGACTATTACGACGTCATTCCTTTATCCAGGTAGTTTACTTACAGAAAAAACTGGTGATTAATCCCGACGAGCTAATCACCGTTTTTAGTATTAGAGCTAAATAAACCCTAGTTATTAACCCATTTAACGCAATAATTTACGCTAATAAGTAACTGTTGTTAGGTAAATAACATGAAATTTT
>NW_011341946.1:803316-810604 GCF_000735185.1 Notothenia coriiceps
AAACAGAGGAAGAACGAGCTCGGGATCCTCGGCCCGGTTATCAAGGCGCAAATCAGAGACGTTATCAAGGTGAGGAGGACATATACAATAAACATACAATTAAGAGTAAAAGCATATACTGTAATTTTCGGACTATAAGGCGCACCTGAATATAAGCCGCAGCAGCTAAATTGAATGATGTGTACATATATAAGCCGCACTGGACTATAAGCCGCAGGTGTTTTAATGTTTAATTACCATATGTAAGGGTTCGTGCACAGAGGGGATTGTCGGGAAAGAGATGGCTGTTTGAGGAAGCTCCCATTTATTAACATTTCAACAAACAAGTTGCATATTTGCATAACGTATTCAAGTGTTACCATTTAGTGCAATAGTAGCTACAGAACATGTACTGCTGTGTAAACTGTACTGTATCACATAGCGTTTCAGACACACAAACTTTTCAACTTTCAAACTTAAACGGTGCGCTCCCAGCGTACGTACCGGCAGTGATATACAGCAGTGGTTTTCAACCAGTGGTACGGGGACAAACTGTCTCGCTCTCGTAATGTCTGTCTGTCTTGCTCTCGTTCTGTCTCTCGTACCACTCTCGGTTCCACTTTTACTTTTGCGCGCTACCTGTCTCACTCTTTTCCGGCCTCCAGCTTTTCCTGCTGGAGCACGCCGCTTAAAGGTGGGGGGCGCGGAGCGGCCATAGAGCCCATAGAGTTAAAGGTGGTGGACTGTAACCTGTAAAAATCCATAGATTAGCCGCACCGTTATATAAGCCGCAGCGTTGAAAAATGGGAAAAAAGGCGCGGCTTATAGTCCGAAAATTACGGTAATCACCTTGTTGTTAAGGGTAACGTCATTCTTATATTTCACCAGAAATGCATTGCACCCATGTGCTGGTTCCTGGGATATTATGTTGATCTAACTAACTGATCCTGCAAGAGATTCATGTAGAAAGATACAAAATAATAATATGATGTATTTTCTAACCTTTCTTAGATCCAAATGTTCAGCCGAAGTTCTACTGCGTCCTGTCCCCTGAGGCGTCTGAAGATGACATCAGCAGACTGGACAGCAAGGTGAGACTGTGACCACTAAAGGATGAAGAATATAAATATAGATATTTAATTGTATTAAACATCATATTTTTCCCCCTGCTAGGTCTTTCCAAAGCTGTTCAATGGAGCAGTTAAATATGATGAACTGTATGCGGGGCTCATCTCCCTCCTGGTCGCAGGCTCTCAGTTTGACACAGCAAGAAGACAGGAGAGCAAGCCAATCACTCCTATGGTGAGAACTCATCCCATAAACTATTAACTGTGTAAAGAAGTTGAAGATGCTGGTGGCATTTTAATTGCCATTATATCTATTAGTCACCTTCAATATTTGAAATTAGGAAAGTGCAGTTGGTTACCTTTTTATGACTAAATCTTAAAATGCTTACAAACTGGCCAGTTTTTTAAACGACTGTTTAACATCTGTCTAGATTACCGTAAACAGTTTTCTGAACGTAGCACAAATGTTGTTTTTTGAAATGTTAAATCCAACGCATATAGATTGAAACGGAAAACGTTGTTAAATAAACATTTGAATTAATTAAGCCCACTATGATGTTACATTTCAATCAATAGTAACTCAATAGCCACGTTTCAGCCCTGACATTAACTGAGTGGGGTTTGGAAAACAGGGCATGTTTATCTATCGCCCTGCACAGGAGGCATGCTCCCTTCAGTACTACTTCCTCATCCTGTGGAGGATCCTGGGAGTTTTACCACCGTCCAAGGCCTACGTGGAGCAGCTGAAGACGGGCTGCAGTGATCCCAGTGAGAGCGACATCCTGCACACCCTGCGATGGTCCTCACGTCTCCGGGTGCCAACATACGTGAACTGGATCAAGGTCTGTCTACAATGTCTTACAGAATGCTAATTAGCACGATAGATGCCAAAAAATGAATTGATCAAATATATTACATTTGACTTTGAATTCATGGCCAATGTTACGGTATTTTTGATAATTCCACTCAGCATCACTCGACAAATGTGTCTAAATTGGATGCTTCAGATAGCATTTATGAATGTATACATTTTTGATTGAAAATACTTTACTGCGTCCTTTTTATTGTAATGAAAAATCGACCTTAATGTTTCACGTGTTGTTTAACTCTGCGTATGTGATCACTGACAGGAACACCTGGTGAAGCAGGGGATGAAAGAAGACCAAGCAGCCACTCTGGTTGACGCGACGGCTGCTAAGTGCAGCACCGTTAAATACGATGTGGAGCTAGCAGAGGAGTACATTGCCAGACAGGTATTGATTACAACATAGTCTTTGTTGACCTCTGTATCGATTATTATCCAAACTAAGTTCTGATCACAAGTGTCACTCTTTTGACGACTTGATTCTGTTGCAGATTTCCACCTTCTCAAGTGTAGACCCGAACGCAATCCTTCCGCTTGATCAGCTTCCCTCTCTACAAGCCATCTACACGCTGGATGCAGTCATCTCTAAAGTGCAGGTTTCCTTAGACGAGCATATGTCCAAGGTGGCCATTGAAGCAGACGCCCACAAGTCATCTGAGATCACAAAGAACCTACTGCCTGCAACACTGCAGCTCACTGACGTCTACACGGCCTTCACACGGTGAGAAAGGAATCAGTCTAACTTCTGCTCTTTTGTTAACACTAAGCATCACACACACGTTTGTCTACGTCATGAATTAGATCTAGCAATCTGAAATAATACAAGGAGATGATTGAAATAACCGCAGGACAGATTTGTGTATGCTTTATCTTTTGGATAATGAAGATTTTGGATATTTTTGTATGTTATATAAATTATATTTTATACATGACTTTTTGGGCTTTAAAGTAACTACACACATGTTTTACAGAAACTACAAAGGACATGTTTGTTTACTTGTTATGATCACATAATTTGCTTGCAAAGATAGCTGTGGTCTCATACCGGCACCCTGCCAAACAGTCATTTTTAAAGCGTCGAATTCAAAAAGCATATAAGGGTGTGTTGAGATGTTTTTTATTCACTTGTTAGAGTTTTTGTCCTTAATCCTGCTTCATACAAAAATAAGGCTTAAACCGTAAATCTTTGATCTGTTTATCTGATACGATAAATAAATAAACCTTGTTCTGACCAGGTCCTACCTGCTGATGAACATCCCAGAGGAAGGGGAGAACAAGCTTACTGAGGCCAAGCTCAGAGGTTATGCTGCAGTTTTGTCTATCGGCTCCACCCGCTGCAAGGCCAACCTGTTAGGTATGTGAAAGAATAGAAAAGAATACAGCATTCACCATCACAACTTTTCTGTTCACTCATTGTTTTAACCGGAACTTTTTTAATGAAACTTTACAGGTCAAAGTATTATGCAGAACTTGCCATCGGCTGTTCAGACAATATGTGAGACTTGGAACGGCATCAACACCAATGAATTCCCAAACATTGGCTCATGGGTACGTCCTTTCAGTTGTTGCCTATTGTTCAGTTTGACTTTGTCCGTCTTTGTAAACACTTGATAAATGTAGCAGGCAATCTAATCACTGTTTAGGGTGGTTTTGCCTTTATTATACCAGTTTGCTGGTATAATAAAGGATTGACTGTTAAGTCTGCCTTGAAGAACAATGTGTTCAATTATTAGAGGCAGCCAATTAAAAATATTATCTAAAATATTTACCTTAAAGCAGGGGTGTCAAACTCAAGGCTCGGGGGCCAAATCCGGCCCGTGACTTCATTTTCTGTGGCCCCACAAGCAGGGCTCTCGACTAACTTTTTTCACCATTCTCCCGGAACCGTCCCGAAATACAATCTAAGCCGTCCCGAAATTAATGTGGACCGGAGAATGGTGAAAAAAGTTAGTCGAGAGCCCTGCTTGTGGGGCCACAGANAAAAAATGTTTAGGGAGAAATTACCCCTTAAATTGGGACTGATACCGTCATATACCGTATACCACGGTATGATGTCAGCAAGGTATGACGGTATGAAAAAAATCATACCGCCCATGCCTAGTGTGTGTATATTCCCTAGATCAGTTAGCAGACTTTATGTATAATAATAATAATATGGCTTTTCTATTTTGTTGCCCGTTACAACATGGCCCTATTTCAACAGGATAGACATGAAGGGAGACATAAAGGGATAAGATCATACAGAGTCCTCTGCCTGGGAATCATCCTCTTCTACTGCAAGTTCCTCCACCCAGTCCGAGTCCACCTCCATGGCCTTCTCTTCTCCCTCCATCAGCATTGCTGAGGTGCCTTGGCCACTGCTTTGCCGCAAGGCGTTCATCACATCAGCCAGGTAAGAGATGATGTGGCACGAGCATTCCAGCATGCTGGCGTGCTGGAATCAAGGAACAGGTACACATCAGTTTCTGGACAGTAAATGGTTAAAGGCTAATAACCCTCTTTGGAAACATGTTAGGCCTGATTTTAAAATAAGTCTTTTTTTTTTTTTTAAATGAGTAAAAAAAAAAGTGACTTGTATAGACTTGTGAATTATACTGAGAAACATTCAAACTTACCTTTCCTTGGGATAAGTTCGTGCTCACTTTTTCCACAACGTTCTTCTGTGTTAAATACTTTTTGCTGAAAAAGAAGAAAATGTTGATTCATTTTAAAATCAGTAAAGTTAAGATTTGATCACTGCTTGATAATGGCTAAGTTATTAGGACAGTCAATGCTAAGTACTTTTTCATATCATGGTTATAAATATGAGAAACCTCGCACTGATGTTGAAACAATTGGGCAGTTCCCTGATGTTAAAGAAAGGAGAAAAACAGCATGTTTGTGAGACTTGATCCTTACCATCTGGTCAGCCAGTCGATAGCGGCCCTGTGCAGCTGCAGATGACCGGCCCCCTGTCCCGCGCTGGCGAGGGTTGCCATGATGACCATGAGCTCAGGGAAGCCTGTTCCATCACCATTAGCGAGCATGTCTGTTGCCATGGGAATGAGTGTGCTGAGGAGGACAGTGCACACTCCTTCGCCCACCTGGCTGTTGTCACGCACAATATGAGTGGTGAGCACCTGCAGGAGCTGTCTGTTTTCTTGCACTATTTCCATCTGCTCCGAGTCCTTTGGGGGGGTCGCAGTCATGCGCGTCAGCCAGGAATGCAGCCGAGGGGGCTCCACGCAGGCCAGCTGGGCCAGAGAGCCACACAGAGTCAACAGGCTGGGGTTTGGGCTCTTCTCCGCTGGGAACGAACAGAAACATGATATTTAGGATGATTGAAAGATCGGCTGTATCTGCAACTTGTAAGAATTATGATTTGATTTTTGGCAAGGCGTCAGTATGCTTCAAAACCACATTGTTTGTTGGATAATCAAAAGGTATCTGAAACCCTCTCACTGACAACTTAACCGTTTGTTACTTTTTACAACGAACAATTATGGCCAAGCTAAAAACTTTACACAACTATTTGCCTGGTGAAAAGAGGGGACGACACATTTTTGATATAATCCTCTCAATGAAGGCAGGCTTTTCACTCTGCCTTCAAATGGCATGTTTCATTGAAACCACGCCATTTGAAGCACACATTGACCTTGTGATAGTTTTTCTTGATTTAAATAAATGTTGCTAAAAGTAGACTTACTGAGCTGGAAAAGCTTGGTGAAGAATTTGAGCACCCTGTTGCAGAACTTTGCTGACAGACTCTCGTTGGCGGTCGCCATCATAATCTGGACCAGCTCTCCACTGGCAAAGACAAGGAGCACAAGGTAAGAGAGGTAACAGGGTAAATGTGTAATAATTCAGCCCGTGTCATCAGTTGAGCAAATACCTGAAGGAAAAGAACTCTTCCATGGCCTTGCGGACTTGAATGCTCTCAAGCTGCTTTTCAAGGTATTGAAGGCATTCCTCAAGGACAGACTCGTCCAAACCACTAAAGAAGATTAAAGAGTTTAAAAGAAGCAGTGAGACTCAAATCAAACAATAAATGTGCATGCAAGTAAACTAAGCCATTATGAATAAAAAGTCTTAAAGAGCTGTGAGTTTAAGCACCTCAAAAAAAGTATATATATACGTCTTGTAGGTTTACTTAATTACCAGATCACACATGGCCTACCTGGTGGGGTCTGAGTGATGGGCGATGATGTTGTAACACCCAGTCACCAAGCGCTCGTAGATTCGGGCGAGGAAGGCGTCGGACTCGGCCGGGCCGAGAATGCGCTCCAGGGAGGTGCTGCTGATCTCAGCCACGCTCTCCGTGCTGCTCTCCAGCAGGAGGGGCAGCAGGGTGCGCACCACCTGGGAGGGATTCAACTCCTCTGTGCTGAGGACACAAACATGCAGCAGTATTAACACAGGATTTAGTGTTCTTTTATGAATATATTTCACCCACCACATACTTTTTGTCATATGTTAAGTGACTCGACTTACACAATGAGGTCGCCAGTGAGGCGGACCAAAGAGAGCAGAATGTGTTTGAGAGAAGAGGCCAGAGGCAAGGACTGACAGCTCAGTGTGCCCAGGTGGGCTGCCTGGATGGCACTGATGTAGCTTTCTGATGGGATGGTATCATTGGCAAATGCATTTCGCTGTGGGAAAAAAAAACACACAAGACTATTATTTTCATAATTGTAAGAACAATATTTTTTTTCAATGAGATACAGAGTAGTGCTGGGTATGTAGATAAAGATACCGTGATATTTTAATACTTTTCTAATTATATAAGATTTATTTTTCTTAATCATTAAATGCTTTAAGGCAGGGGTGTCAAACTCAATTTCATCACGGGCCACATCAGCATTATGGTTTCACTCAAACGGCCGGTTGTAACTTTAAGACTATATAAAAATACATATATACATATTTAATATATATAAAATAATGTATTATATTACATTTTTGCCTCTGCATTGGATTATTATGGGATAGGGTAATAACTTCATAATTAACTACGTCTGAAAGCAGAAGTCTGGGGCAAATAATTGCAAGTCTCTTCAGTGAGCATGTCACAAAATGATTTAAAAAGAAAAGCCAAATTCTGGAGGGAAAAAAAAGTCAAATTCTAAGAAAAAAAAGTCTAATTTGAGATGCATTGTGGGACATGTAGTTTATGGGCAACGTGCTTCTGTAAATCGGCATGTAACCGTATAATAAACATATTATATTCTTTGCAAGCTCTTGTGGGCAGGGCTCGAGCTTAAGGACGTCCCGTCGTCCCGGGGCCGAAAAAAATAGTGTCAGGGAGGATAAAAAATAATTTTGGGACGAATTTGGGACGAGAGTTAAAATAAAAATACCCTGCTAACTCTACTACAAACGGCGATGAAAATGAAATCGA
>NW_011341946.1:810649-816463 GCF_000735185.1 Notothenia coriiceps
GGGCCCACTAAAAAAAAAAGACAAAAGGCCAAAAAACAGAGGTTTTTTGACTTTCTTGTTGGGGGGGGGGGCAAAGGGTTTTTTGGAAGGGGTTTTTTTTGCTTACCAATTTTCAAATTTCCCCAAAAGGGGGCCCCACTCAATTTTTTTTTTTGCCACAGGCTTCCGCCTTCTGGTTTTGTTTGGCCCCGTTGTTTTTTCCTTTGGAAAGGGCAATGGTTTTCCGGGGGAAGGCCAACAATTATTTTTTGTTGTTGGAACGGGGCCATTATTGTTTTCTCCTCTTGATTTGGGGGGGGGGGGGGGGAAAAAAAGGGGGATCAAACAAGGGGGTCCCTTTCTCTAAAAACCAAAAGATTTCCTCCGGGACTCAACAGGGGGACCAAAAAACAAAAAACCCTTGGGGGGCTTTCCCGAAATTTCTCGGAAACGTGCGCTTTTTTTTTTTTTTACGGCCTCCCCAAGGGGAACTTTTCCAGCCCCAAAAGGGGGGGGAATTAAGATGAAAAAAAACTTGCAAAATTTTTTTTCAAAAAAAGAAAAAAAAAAAGGTTTGGTCTTTGGGTTTTGGGGGGGGGGCTTTTAAAAAAAAAAATAAAAGGGCATTTGCCAAATTATTTGATTTTGTTTTTTTGGTTTCCCCAAAAATCCTTGGAAAAAAAATTAGTGTTTTCTTTGTGTTCTCTCTCTATGGTGTTATTATAAATAATAAAGGTTTTCCTTGGGGGGATCTGGTGGGTTGTAAAAAAAATAAAGTTTTATTTGTGTTAATGTGGTTGACATTTTTAATGTTGGCCATATCGGGTCTTTTTGGGGCAAAAATCCATGTGTGTGGAAAGTGGTCTTAATATATAAATATATTATGTGTTTTATATATTGGGTGGTGTGTGGGAAAACGTGTTAAAAAAAAAATATTGTGTGTATCAAAAAGGGGAATCCCTGTTTTTACTGGTTAACTTTTTTTTGTGGGGCTTTACTTTATTTTAGTTTTTGGGGGGGGTTCCCCACCACAAAAAAAAAACCATAAATTCCCCCCAGGGGGGGACTTTTTAAAAAAAAAAAAAACCAAAAAAAGGGGGGGCCTTTTGAAAAGGGGGGGGGGGGAAGGTTTGTTTTAAAAAAAAAAGAAAAAAATGTTTCTGGGGGCAAGTGGGGGGGGGGGGGAAATTCATTTCCCCCCCCCCATACCTTAATTCCCATTAATTTTTTAAAGGCTTTTACCCATTTCCAAGGGGGGGGGGGGCCATACCTGTTTTTTAGTAATAAATTTGGTTTTTTTTTCCCAAAATTTTAAAACTTTTTTTTTTTAAAAAAATTTAGTTTTTTTTCCCTAATTTTCAGGGGGGGGAGCCCTGGTTTTGGGGAAAAAAAAAGGGAGGGGTTTTTTGCCTTCTGGGGAGGGTTGGGCTTTGCCCTAAAACCCAGGGGTTTTCAGAAAATTTTTTTGTAATTCAAAAAAAAAAAGGGAAAGGCAATTGGGTTTGCTTGACCTTTAAAAAAAAATTTTTTTTGCTTTATTTTTTTTTGGATTTGCTAAAAAAAAGGGGGAAAAAATTTTTTTGTTTTTTTTGGTTCGGGGGGTCCGGGACCTTTAGTTTTTGGCGTGGGGGCTTTTAAATGTTTGGACCCAAACCTAAAATTTGTTTGTGAGCGGCGGCGCAGGGAACAGCCGGGGGGCGGGGGGCTTATAAAATATTTATTTTATATTAATTATATTTACAAAAAAAAATGTTAAAACCATATTGGTTTTTTACTTTTTTTGGTTTTCTTGGTGGAAATTTAGGGGGGTTTTTAAATGTGTGGGTTTTGCCTTTTGGGGGGACCCCAGAATGTGTTTTTTGGAGTGGGGGTTTAAAAGTTCACTGTTCCAAATGGTTTGGTGGGGGTTTTTTTAAAAATTTGGGGCAAAAAGGCTTTTTGTGGGATGGTTATTAGGGGGCCCCCAAAAAAAAATGGGGGCGGACAGGGGGGAACTGGCAAAGGGGGGGAAACCCCAAAACCAATGGGGGTTGAGGGGGGATGTTGTTTTTTTTTACTTTTTTATAAAAACAAAACTTTTGTTTTCCACAAAACAACCATTTTTAAAATTTGTTTGTTACAATCCCACAAGGCTCTTGTTTGATTTAACATCTGTTGAGGGGGGGGAACCAACACAAAATGTGGGATTAAAAAAAAACAAAAAAAACGTTTCCACAATAATTTGGTTTTTTCCTTTCTATAATTAGGGGGGGTTTGAATTTTGGTGTTTTCTTGGGTTTTATTTATTTTTCCAAAAAAAACCCAACCAAAAAATGCTTTTCAATTAAATTGGTTTTTGGTTTCTTTTTTCATATTCCAGGGGGCCTGGTTTTTTTGCAAAAAACCAAGGGGGGGTTCTTGAAAAAGTTTGGGGGCTTTGGTTTCTTCTAATTTTTTTTTTGCTAAAAAGGCCAAAAGGGGGGGGAAAAAAAAAAAAGGCAATTAAATTTTTTTGGCTTTTTAACCCCCAAACAAAAATTTTTTTGCTATTGATTTTCCACAAAGAAAAAGCCAAACTTTTTGTGTTTTTCTAAAAAAAAAAACGTTTTTAATTTATAATCGGGAAGGGGGGCTAATTTTGACAAGTAACCCATGCTTTCGACAATAAGAGATAAGTTGCTACAGCTCATAATTGCAATCAAAGCATCATAGTTTTGCTTTCTTGTTTCGTCTTCGATGCTTGCTTTATACAGTTTGTGTTAGGTTATGTAGTAGAAGTATGCATCTGTTTTAAGTGCGCAAAAACGCAAATGAATACGCATATTTGGAATGCACAGTTTATTAACCAACAACAAGAGGAAGCATCATTATAATATATGTAGTACCTAAGCCCATTTTTTTAAATGCTCTCGTAAACGCAAAGATTTCCCCTCCATAGTTCTATCTACACCAACAAAAAGTGGCCCCTAGGATTTTTACTTTACAAAAATTGACATTGTTTGCTAAATGAATCAATTAAAATGCAGTGTGATCTAAACAACGTACCACAGACGTAATGGCGTTAATTTATTAATTATAACCAACCATATCACAAAAACATTGTTTTTAAAACAATAAATGGTCCCTTGGCAATGGTTTAACTTATTTGCCACAAAACAAACAAAAAACCGGGTGTTTTTATAAAAAACCGATTTTGTCTTGACTCTAGAGCGCTGGGTAGTCTAAAAAAGCATGAACATAAAATCAAGTTTGCAAACGTTAAAACATACAGTATTTAAAAAGAAACCCATTTTTATGATTTAACTATGTATATTAAACATGTACATTCTATGTGTAAATTCAATATAACAATTTATAACAATGTATTATTTGGTTTTGAGAACAACAATGAGGTGATTCACCAAATAAACTATATTGTTGTTTATCTCAATGTCCCTAATTATACATCCTAAAAGACTGTGCATTGTACATGTTGATTGAAGTACTTCAATCAATCAGGTTAATAGCTGGAGACCAAAAAGGAAATATAACTGACAAAGCAATTAAAGCAAGTAACGCAAAAGAAACAAAAATGAACAATTAGAGGAAAGCTGTTATTGGCCTGCGGTGTAACAGGTGCAGTCATATAAAGTTAATGACAGGTAAATCCTATAAGAGATCGAAAATAATAATGCAAAGTAGGCATGGGCGGTATCATTTTTTTCATACCGTCATACCTTGCTTACATCATACCGTGGTATACGGTATATGACGGTATCAGTCCCAATTTAAGGGGTAATTTCTCCCAAAAAAAAATGTTTTACTCACTATATCAACAGCCCCACCAAAAATATTTTCCACCAGCCGCCACTGACGGTATGACTTGGGTCGACTTGAGTGAGGTGGCGTTCGGCGGCAAATAGATGTTTCGAACGGTATATTATATGTTCGGTGTAAAATGCAGCCCGAGCCGGTAGACGCTCGCAAAGTGCCGCGACGTGCGCGCAAGTGCAAAACAAGGGCTGCATACATGACACATTGTGCAAATGGCACATTTTGAGATCGGATACAGGACGCGTTTGTAGATGTCCGACGTTGTTTCCATAGTGAGCTAAGTTAACAATATATCATCATACATAAACATTTTCCGGGAGTAAATACTTGACTTATTGAATAAAGTTTGCTATATTCACTAACTAGTTTGGCAATATTATTCCGTGCATGTGTTAAAAACCCTTACCCCCCCCCACCTGTTAATCATGTTTTAATCATGTTGTTATTATGTTTATTAATATATTTTGTATACTGTTTTGTACCATTATGGATTATGTGATAAATAAATTAATAAATTAAAAAAAACATTAGTATAACGCTTGGAGGTTCCCCAGGGGCAAATACAGTGCCAGGTGTCAGACTATTTAAACAATGTTTACCCGCGATTCAGACACCTTCCTGGCTTGTAAAAATGGCGGTGATGCACCCTGGAGGATTCAGAGTAATTTAAACAACTTTTCCCCGCCTTTCAAACACGTATCCCTGGGTGTTTTAGCCTGTCCATTGTTGCAGGATATCATTTAACATTGACCCTCTCCTGGAAATGCACAGAATATGTCCATTCCAGGAAAGGGTCAATGTTAAATGATATCCTGCAAAATGGACAAGGCTACGAACTCTCTTCCAGACGTTTTAAAAACACTTTCCCCGACCAATTTAAACAAACTTTTCCCCCGCCCATTTCAAACACCGATATCCCCTGGGTGTTTTAGCCTGTCATTTTGCAGGACCATCATTTAACATTGACCGTCTCCTGGAAATGCACAGAATATGTCATTTCCAGGAGAGGGTCAAGTGTTTAAATGATATCCTGCAAAAATGACAGGCTACAACTCTCTTCCAGACGTTTAAAAACACTTTCTCCCGACCATTTAAAACAACTTTTTCCCCGCCTTCAATACACGTATCCCTGGGTTTTTAGCCTGTCATTTTGCAGGAAATCAATTTAAACTTGACCGTCCCCTCCTGGAAAATGCACAGACTATGTTCATTTCCAGGTAGAGGGTCAATGTAAATGATATCCTCGCAAAATGCAGGCTACAACTCTCTCCAAGACGTTTAAAAACACTTTCCCCCCGACCATTTTAAACAACTTTTCCCCGCCTTTCAACACGTATCCCTGGTGTTTTAGCTGTCATTTCTGCAGGACATCATTTAACATTGACCGTCTTCCTGGAATGCACAGAATACTGTCCCATTTCCAGGAGAGGGTCAATGTAAAGGATATTCCCTGCAAATCGACAAGGCACAACTCTCCTTTCCAGACGCTTTAAAACCACTTTCCCCGCACCATCGTAAACAACTTTTCCTGGCCTTCGTAAAGTGCGGGATGAGCCCTGGTCAGTATCATACTATTTAAAGGGTAACCAGGAGCATGAGTAAATATCCTCCCAAAGAAGGGATGGTGGGTGTCATGAAGAAAGGCCGAATAAAATGGATGCCGATGTGCCTGACGTAAAGCACCTGCAAAATCCACCCCCCATTTAGGGTTACCAGGGGCATGAGTTCTTTAGGTGTGATCATCTGGGTTTAAGTCCGTGGGGAGTGCTTAAGTCCCCGGGGGCCCGGGGACTCCGGTGCCACTGAAGGTTATTGGGAAGTGCTACTGGTTGCCGGAGGTCCTCACGTCCGCCCTTTGGGGCTCTGTCAGCGGCTACACTAGAGGTGGTTTGTCCCGTCCCTCTCCTGGAGGTACTGAAATACCTGAAGCTCCATGTGAGGAGAGTAGGCTGGAGGTCATCGGCCGTCCTTTGGGGCTCTGTCCCAGCGGCTACATAGAGGTGGGTTTTCCCGGTCCCCTCCTCCTGGGAGCGTATGAAATAA
>NW_011341946.1:816489-817193 GCF_000735185.1 Notothenia coriiceps
GGCAGAAAGCGCATTATACAAATAATAATACTCATAATAATAGCAGAAATGTTTTAACAATGACCACAATATAATTATTTTAATAAACCAAATATGATCAATTGAGGAAAGTGAGGAAGAACTGATGATTCAAATGTTGTAGTACAAGTAGTAATGTAGTTAGCATAAATTACTATTGCAACAAATGTGTTAATTTTCTTCATTATTAGTCGATTTGTTTTGGACGAATGCTCCGGGCCAGTGGTTACAATGGTGGGGCCAGTGATAATACAATTCCACCGGCCCGGAGGGCCAGTGGCATTTTACCCTTAATGTCTACCCCTGAGAGAGGTTCTGGTCCTGATGGAGAGAGGTTTTGGTCCTGATGGAGCGCAGCCTCCAGCCAGAGGGTTGTGTTGAAGGCAGAGCTGAAGTCTACAAACAGGATCCTGGCGTAGGTTCCTGCTGTGTCCAGGTGTTGGAGGAGGAAGTGAAGTGATAACTATTAGTAAACCATAATGATGGATGTTATTATCAGCAGCTGCCAATAGATCCCCTACATCTTGTATGATGGACCACACACACACACACACACACTAGGCATGGGCGGTATCATTTTTTTCATACCGTCATACCTTGCTGACATCATACCGTGGTATACGGTATATGACGGTATCAGTCCCAATTTAAGGGGTCATTTCTACCCCCTAAAATTTTTTTTACTC
>NW_011341946.1:817238-879706 GCF_000735185.1 Notothenia coriiceps
CTGCTATAGGTTATAGCGAGCAGCAACTTCCGAGAGCAAGAACTTGCGCTTGGTAACGAGCGCGCGCGCGTCCAAAACTTTGAGATCATGTTGAATAAACCCCAGCTTCCACCATATATATGGCCACCATATCCTTGCATTACTATACCGACCGCATCTTAAGGGCTTCTGCTCCAGCGGCCCGAATTCTTGTCGATATTGGCATGCAGTTTGAAAAAGTGTTGCTGTACGGGTGGACGTATTTTGGCGGGCGCTGTGCGTGAGTGCTGTAGTGCCGCTGCGTTTTCATTCCGCTCGCGCGAACATTTCCCCATCAGCAGGAGCCGTTGTTTGAGGGGTGCTGCCAGTAGAATTTGTCTGTACTGCTCCCTGCTAGCAACAGATTCAAACATACTTTCAGCGGGGTTGTCTGCGTCCATATCGCCTCTCGAACGCAAACCAATTCGAACATAACGGATGACACCGTGCCTTCTTTTTGGAACAAAGTCCTTCCCTTGCTCGTTGTCATGTTGTTTGTGTAGCCACTCCGTATTGTAAATGCCGGGACGGGGCGGCCTGTGTGGGGGGCAAGCTGGGCCCATCCGAGACTACGGGAGCCAAGAGGGACCGCTGGCGGCGATGTCTGAAGAGAAAACCGATTTTCATTAAACAAGTCGCACGTGAACTACAGACCTCAGTTAATCGATAAAATCACGATTTACGCCCAGCCCTAGTTGAAGCAAGTAATGCACAAAACTAGGATCCGCGTACGTCGCCTGGCGCAGCGACCGAGAAGTGAGAGTGAACACATTAGGTCAACCTAATCGAGGATGCTTATTATCCGCAGCTGCCAAAGATCCCCTAGATCTTGTATGATGGACCTTTCAAGCACACACAACACACACACAGCACACACACAGCACACCACACACACACACACACACACAACACACACACACACACCACACACAAGCACACACACACACACCACACACACACACACACGACACCACACACAATCAAATAACCCCCCGCACACACACACACAACACACACCCACACCCATCACACAACCACAGCACACACACAATTGAGAGCATCCCAAGGGCACTGATTATTTCCTAAGTTTAGAAGGGGGGAACATAGTCTAACAACAGTTAGCTTTTGTTAATTTTACTTCGAGCCAAACTTGTGAGACTTGTTTCTGAAATCCCTTTCTCTTAAAGTGAATACATGAAAAATAAAACAATGGAGCTTACCCTAAAACTAACCACTGGTTTGCTTGTCTAACATGGCCTAGTCCAGGCATCCTCAAAGTCCAGACTCCGGTCCGGATCTGGACCGAACCACAACTGTCTCTGGACTCTGAGCAAATTATACTTTTCATATGTATCTGTGTTATCTGCGAGACATCGCCACAACACAACGAGTCAAAATTCTCCGCTATGTCCACTGCAAACAGCGCTCTGCATGTCCGACTGTTCCACTGTCTGTGTGTGTCTGTAAACGCATTGGTCCAATCACATTCAGCATCCCGTCACCGTTTTTTCCCCACCAACAGTCTGCGAATCAGAGGCACAGTAGGGCGGGTCTTCGCGGAATGCGGGTGGGAAAAATGCGTGTGTCGTAAAAAAAGAAGTCAGAGCGAGAGTTAACAGCTCATCTAGTTGCATCTGTACTTTAGCTAGTAGCCTAGTTTCACCTACTGGGGTGGCCTGGGGGGGCAACTGCTATCCTGAAAATAGGCCTTGCCACCCCAGTTGGCAGATTTGTTTTGAAAGAAAAGTTGTGGCTCATCGGACATTTATGAGAGAAAATCTCTAATGTCCGAGTGCAAGTGAATGCAGCACAAGACGCACGTCTTGTAGCCCCTCCCCCGGCGCAAGTGTGGAAATATGATTGGCGGCGATTTCATTTGAACGGNAATGGCTCGTGCACATCATCATCTCTTACCTGGCTGATGTGATGAACGCCTTGCGGCAAAGCAGTGGCCAAAGGCACCTCAGCAATGCTGATGGAGGGGAGAAGAGGAAGGCCCAATGGAGGTGGACTCGGACTGGGTGGAGGAACTTGCAGTAGAAAGAGGATGATTCCCAGGCAGAGGACTCTGTATGATCTTATCCTTTATGTCTCCCCTTCATGTCTATTCCTGTTGAAATAGGGCCCATGTTGTAACGGCCAACAAAATAGAAAAGCCATATTATAATATTATTATTATACATAAAGTCTGCTAACTGATCTAGGGAATATACACACACTAGGCACATGGGCGGTATGATTTTTTTTCATACCGTCATACCTTGCTGACATCATACCGTGGGTATACGCGTATATGACGGGTATCAGTCCCAATTTAAGCGGTGGGTAATTTCTCCCCAAAAATTTTTTTACTCACTATATCAACAGCTCCACCAAAATAATTTTCCTACCAGCCGCCACTGACGGTATGACTTGGGTCGACTTGAGTGAGGTGGCGTTCGGCGGCAAATAGATGTTTCGAACGGTATATTATATGTTCGGTGTAAAATGCAGCCCGAGCCGGTAGACGCTCGCAAAGTGCCGCGACGTGCGCGCAAGTGCAAAACAAGGGCTGCATACATGACACATTGTGCAAATGGCACATTTTGTAGAGTTTGTAGATGTCCGACGTTGTTTCCATAGTGAGCTAAGTTAACAATATATCATCATACATAAACATTTTCCGGGAGTAAATACTTGACTTATTGAATAAAGTTTGCTATATTCACTAACTAGTTTGGCAATATTATTCCGTGCATGTGTTAAAAACCTTATTTCCATTTGATTCATTGGATTACTCGCGTGAATGTTTAGCACGTAAATGCTTTCGTTTTTAAAACCGTCCGACCTCGACTACAAAACCATCAACCAGTTGCATAGGATTAAAACATGTCAACACTCACTCACCCCGTCTTAAACATTCCCAAAGAAGTGCCTCTGTCTCTCGTTGTGCTGGATGAAGTCACTGGCGACGAGTAAACCCAAAATAGTCCCAAACAGGCGCAGAGGCATTTTTCTTTTTTACTAGTTGTCCGAGTTCGGGGCCGGCAAACGCTGCCGCCATCTTGCTCAGCTCAGCTCTGTGCTGAGCTCTGAGAGCGGGAAAGACGGACTGCCCTCCCCTGCCCTCTGCTGGCGCGTGCTGTGCATTACAACCAATGTCGTCCCTGTCAAAACTCCGTGTCAGTGTAATAGAATGAAACGGATCTGTGATTTGGCGCACAGTCTGTGACGTCACGGTATTGAAAATCATACCGACGGTATTTCCAAATACCCTGGTATACCGTAATACCGTCATACCGCCCAAGCCTAACACACACTGCAAAATGTTAAACCTGGTGCAAACCATTTGCCCCAGAATGCTGTCATGTTCCTGCTGCGGTTGAACTTGAAAGTCCATCTGGTTGAGGTGCATAGTATGTGTCCCAGTTGACCTAATGGGACTGTCCAGCAGAATGTAAACTAAACAACAAATGAACTAGAATTGGTTTTCACATTTTCTTTAACCAGATGCAAGGAATCCAGCTTGACCTAAATTGAAACAACACATGTTAATATGTGTGTCTTTGTTTGACAGGATGAAGACTCCCTTTGCAACAAACTCTGCACCTTCACCATAACTCAGAAGGAGTTCATGAACCAGCACTGGTAAAGAAACGTTTATTGCTACCTGTGATGTTTGTCTTATTCCTTGATGAGACCAGACTTTCTTTAATCATGGTAAGGGGTTTTTAGCAGGTTATAGATGTATTGGTACAAACTGTAAGGCTGTTGCACCTTAAAATAGATGTGCCTTGAACCCTAAATAACTTGGATTGAAAAGGGCTTTAAAGCATACTTAACATAGATTTACATCAATCCAAGTAGTCGTTTGTATTGGTGAAACTCCTTTATGTAGAAATATGCCGGCAGCACTAAAGCATCTACATTTTGTATGCACTATAAACAGCCTTGTGGTGCCTTTTTTATCCTGCAGGTACCACTGTCACACCTGTAAGATGGTGGATGGGGTAGGTGTGTGCACAGTGTGCGCCAAGGTCTGTCACAAAGACCATGAGATCTCCTATGCCAAATATGGCTCTTTCTTCTGTGACTGCGGTGCCAAAGAGGATGGCAGCTGCCAGGTGAGACCGAATACCTCAGGTCATCATGGGAAGAGAACAACAGCGGTAACTTGGCTTGCAAGTCATTCCCCCATTGACTTCCATCCCGTCATTTCATTTTGTCAGGGTTATAGCTAGCCCACACATGTGGCCAGAACAGGAAGAATCATGTTGCAAATGTTTGTCTACCTTTTGTTAACTGAAAAGGCCAGCTAGTTATTCTTATGTAATGCATGTGATGATAAAACAAACCATCAACATCATTTTACCTTCAGTTTACTGTTAGTTTGAAGTATTCTTTCTTTGTCTTAGTTCATTTATTCTGAGTCAGTCTTGTGTTTACAGTACAATGGCTCATATTTTTCTTCAATACGATTTAATAAATTATCAGTTTTCTTGTCAATCTATGATTTCTGGTTACCAGTTTAGATATAGTGTGTCTTGAACCAAAAGAATATCTCTGCCATCCTTTTGACTAACTATATACTCCACAATGTGGAGGAGCTAGCAAAGTGAAAAACAAAAGCAGGTTATTGTAATTGTAAGGAAGCTAAACAAAGATGTTAGCTGTCATATTAAGTTGTATAAGCATGCACATGTTACCAAAGTTGCTGTTCTCACTGCTCTACTTTGTGTTATATCATCCACAGGCGCTGGTCAAGCGCAGCCCCAGCAGCGGCATGAGCTCCACCCTCAAAGAGTCTTCTGCGTTCCAGAGTGACCTACGGATGCCTGACAGTGCGATCCGCCAACAGAACGCCTCACCCTCCGACAAAGGCAAGGTCACAATCTGTGACGGCAAACCTGGTGATGAAGACAGACCTAAGAAGAGCAGCGTGTGCAAGAGCATCGAGGGCTGCCAGGAAGAGCTAGTGACACAAGTGGTGAGAGAGAATGTGTTTATCGCTCTAAATGTATCAGTGTCTCTATCTGTTATACAAATAAGAGGACTGCACATTATTGCATTCCTAAAAGCAGTGATATTTAAACACATTTTTTTATTTACTGCACATTTTGTGGCTCAAGAAGTTGGCTCTTTCTCCACAACAGATGGGATCATCCACTGCAGCAGTCATACTAGAGATGCTCATGTTTCTCATGGAAGCCATCCAGACCAACTTCCAGCAGGCGTCAGCAGTGGGAAGCAGCAGCCGGGCTCAGCAGGCACTCAACGAACTGCACACTCAGGACAAAGCTGTGGAGATGACTGACCAGTTAATGGTAAGAAGCTGTACAGTTTGGAGGGGTTTAAGAAAAATACTTAATTCCTTAATTTGCGATTATTCCTGTAAATCGGAAACATCATTTATTGAATTTTTGTTTTAATTGCTGCACCTTTCTTCAGGTGCCCACCCTCGGCTCTCAGGAAGGGGCTTTTGAGAATGTGAGGATGAACTACAGTGGTGACCAGGGACAAACAATACGCCAACTCATCAGTGCACACGTCCTGCGTCGTGTTGCTATGTGTGTCCTGTCTTCACCCCACGGACGCCGCCAGCACCTGGCAGTCAGCCATGAGAAGGGAAAGGTAAGCTTCACAAACCAAACACATTTTATTTTACAATAATATTAATAATGAAGGAAAACTGGACAATTTAATTGAGATCTTGATTTGAAAACCACAGATTCTTTGTTTTTATGTTTTTGTACAGCAGATCAAGATTATTCAAAAATACTTTTAATCAAGTGAACGTACTGTAGACATTGACCTATTATTTAGCATATAATAAATAAAAAAAGATTTTCTATGGGGTTGAGATCTGGAGACTGGCTAGGCCACTCCAGGACCTTGAAATGCTTCTTACGAAGCCACTCCTTCGTTGCCCGGGCGGTGTGTTTGGGATCATTGTCATGCTGAAAGACCCAGCCACGTTTCATCTTCAATGCCCTTGCTGATGGAAGGAGGTTGTCACTCAAAATCTCACGATACATGGCCCCATTCATTCTTTCCTTTACACGGATCAGTCGTCCTGGTCCCTTTGCAGAAAAACAGCCCCAAAGCATGATGTTTCCACCCCCATGTTTCACAGTAGGTATGGTGTTCTTTGGATGCAACTCAGCAGTCTTTCTCCTCCAAACACGTCTAGTTGAGTTTTTACCAAAAAGTTCTATTTTGGTTTCATCTGACCATATGACATTCTCCCAATCCTCTTCTGGATCATCTAAATGCTCTCTAGCAAACTTCAGACGGGCCTGGACATGTACTGGCTTAAGCAGGGGGACACGTCTGGCACTGCAGGATTTGAGTCCCTGGCGGCGTAGTGTGTTACTGATGGTAACCTTTGTTACTTTGGTCCCAGCTCTCTGCAGGTCATTGACTAGGTCCCCCCGTGTGGATCTGGGATTTTTGCTCACCGTTCTTGTGATCATTTTGACCCCACGGGGTGAGATCTTGCGTGGAGCCCCAGATCGAGGGAGATAATCAGTGTTCTTGTATGTCTTCCATTTTCTAATAATTGCTCCCACAGTTGATTTCTTCACACCAAGCTGCTTACCTATTGCAGATTCAGTCTTCCCAGCCTGGTGCAGGTCTACAATTTTGTTTCTGGTGTCGTTTGACAGCTCTTTGGTCTTGGCCATAGTGGAGTTTGGAGTGTGACTGTTTGAGGTTGTGGACAGGTGTCTTTTATACTGATAATGAGTTCAAACAGGTGCCATTAATACAGTTAACAAGTGGAGGACAGAGGAGGCTCTTAAAGAAGAAGTTACAGGTCTGTGAGAGCCAGAAATCTTGTTTGTTTGTAGGTGACCAAATACTTATTTTCCACCATAATTTGCAAATAAATTCTTTAAAAATCAGACAATGTGATTTTCTGGTTTCTTGTTTCTCATTTTGTCTCTCATAGTTGAGGTATACCTAGGATGAAAATTACAGGCCTCATCTTTTTAAGAGGGAGAACTTGCACAATTGGTGGCTGACTAAATACTGTATCTTAATAAATAAAGCAACATACATTTATAATAGAACGTTTATCACTACCCACTTCCAAGTGCAATTCTGTTTTTATCACCAGTCTGTTTTATTTGTTACCCATTAAAAGTATGTTCTCTCTTTACAGATAACGGTCCTGCAGCTGTCCACCCTCCTGAAACAGGCCGACTCCAGCAAGAGGAAGCTGACTCTGACCCGTCTGGCCTCTGCTCCAGTCCCATTCACCGTCCTCAGTCTCACAGGAAACCCTTGTAATGAGGATTACCTCGCTGTGTGCGGCCTCAAGGTCAGAAACAAGCTTCTTTATTATTTACCACTGTTCTATTGTGTTCCTTTCCTGCAAAAACCAAAAAGTGTATGAGAGAAGACCATTACCAAGTTATCCTAGATCATAATAGTAATCTATCTGTATCAATATAGTACATGTCTGAGGAGCTGTTATTATCAATGCAAATCTTAGCCAACAAGTAAGTCTTTTTAATATGAAATACTGCTATATTTGACTGTTCTGCCTTTGTCTCACATTTTTCCAAAGGACTGCCATGTACTCACATTCAGCAGCACAGGCTCTGTGTCCGACCATCTGGTGTTGCACCCACAACTGGCGACTGGCAACTTCATCATCAAAGCTATTTGGTTACCAGGCTCTCAGACAGAACTTGCCATCATCACCGCAGACTTTGTCAAGGTACGGTTTAAAGAAAATAGAATGTTTTTTGTACCTTTTTTTTTTAGTTAAATTATTCAACTATAATTGGTAGTCTGATAATACTCAATTGAATCACAATGACACTTACAGGTGACTATGATTATTCTGCTCTTAAAAACACTTAATATTATTTGTCTCTTTCAATTTCTCTGCCTTGCCAAACAGATTTATGACTTATCAGCGGATGCCCTGAGTCCCATGTACTACTTCCTGCTCCCGAGCTCCAAGATCCGCGATGCTACCTTCCTGTTCAATGAAGAGGGGAAGAACATCATCGTCATCATGTCTTCAGCGGGTTACATGTACACCCAGCTCATGGACGAATCCAGCAGCGCCCAACATGGCCCTTTCTACGTCACCAATGTGTTGGAGATAAACCACGAAGACCTGAAGGTTAGCAGGATGTTGACTTGAGCAATTGAAATATATTGTACACAATGTTTGATTGTTTGTTGAAAGGGTTCACGCATCAGTGCACTGCTTTACTTTTGGGAATGTTCCATTGACTACGTGTTTACATAAATCTTTCAAATCAGTTTTTGAAGTTCTTCGAAATAACATGAAGGTAATAAGGAGATACTTTTTTTCTGTCTGACTCCAGGATAGCAACGGGCAGGTAGCCGGCGGTGGCGTGTCGACTTATTACTCGCACGTGCTTCAGATGCTTTTCTTCAGCTACAGCCAGGGAAAGTCCTTTGCTGCCACAGTGAGCCGCAGCACCTCCGAAGTGCAGAGGCTCTTCCCCATCAACGTCAAAGGGTAACCCTTCTTCCACACTTAACACGCATTCTCAACCTCCCTGTTACTGCACTAGGTCTGGGATATGTTATCAGTACCTTGGTGAGCTAACTTTATCTCCTCTCTATCTTGCCCTCCTGCCTTCTTCAGCTCTAATGGCGGCAGCAGTAAGATCTCTCCTGCTCTGTGCCAGTGGTCTGAAGTCATGAACCACCCGGGACTGGTGTGCTGCGTGCAGCAGACTACAGGCATACCGCTTGTCATCATGATCAAGCCAGACACCTTCCTCATCCAAGAGATTAAAACTCTGCCAGCCAAAGCTAAGGTAAGGGCCACTTACTGTACTATTCAGCGACCTGTATAGTGGGAAAAGGAACACCCATTTTTATAGAAAAATGCTAGAAAAGCTTCATGTCCCTGTTGAAGTTTGAAATACCTATTTTTAAAAAGCTTTTTTTCTTATGAAAAATGCTTTTTAAATGCAATACATACTATGTCATAACAATTCATTCATTAAAGTTAACAGTACCATTTTTAAGTGGTTGCATTTCTCAGGTTTACATAAATAAATGTTCTCTCTTCCCCAGATTCAAGATATGGTCGCTATCCGCCACACTGCCAGTAATGAGCAGCAGCGTACGACCATGATTCTTCTCTGTGAGGACGGAAGCCTGCGAATCTACATGGCCAATGTGGACAACACCTCCTACTGGCTCCAGCCCTCGCTGCAGCCCAGCTGTGGCATCAGTATCATGAAGCCGGTCCGCAAGCGCAAAGCTGCTGCTACTAGTGAGTAGAAAGGGCAAATATATGATACATACACTCTGAGCATACAAGTGTGATCACTACCCTTGAACAATGGCTGGTTTTATGCTAAAATAACTGCTTAACCACAGTTGTCATTTAAATCGTTAACTTTAAGCTCAGATCAAGGATTTTTCCTACACAATTGTAATGTACAGATTTGCTTTCAGCTACCCGGACCTCCAGTCAGATGACCTTCCCTGTGGACTTCTTTGAACACAACCAGCAGCTGACAGAGGTGGAGTTTGGTGGCAATGACTTGCTGCAGGTCTACAATGGACAGCAGATCAAACACAGGCTCAACTCCACTGGCATGTATGTGGCCAACACAAAGGTATGCACATTTAATAAAATAATGCTGCCATGCATGCATCTATTTTATGCTAGTTTAGATTACTTTTGGTAGTTTTAACTGTTATACAAATTACTTTAACCAACAATATTGCCATGTTTCCGTCTAGCCTGGGGGATTCACTGTGGAAGCGGTCAACAACAACAGTTCGATGGTGATGACGGGCATGCGGGTGCAGGTGGGCACTCAGGCCATTGAGAGGGCTCCATCCTATGTGGAGGTCTTTGGCCGCACCATGCAGATAAACCTGACCAGAGCCCGCTGGTTTGATGTCCCCTTCACCAGAGAGGAGGCCCTGCAGGCAGACAAGAAGCTGTCCATATTCAGTAAGTGCACACTTGTTCTTGGTACAGCACATCAGTTTATATCCATTTATGTGAAATACATATTCATTGATAAAGGCTTTTTACCCTAAAGGAACATCCTTTCTCTCTGAACTTGCAGAACGTTAAAAATAATTATCCTAAAGCATTTTATGCAATAGCTTACCTCTAAGCAATATAATGAGTATACAAATAAATATATATATTCATCTCGGAGCTGTACCTCTACCTTGTTTGACACGTGAACTGCTGCAGACTCTTATAACCCATCTGCTAATGTACCTTAATCTTCCTGTTCTTTTGAAAGTTGGAGCATCGGTTGACCCAGCCGGAGTCACAATGCTCGATTCAATCAAGATCTACGGAAAAACCAAAGAGCAGTTCGGCTGGCCGGAGGATGCACCAGAGGACTTCTCCTCCGCCTCGGCTAACAACGTCTGCAGTCCCAACCTGAACCAGGGCAACGGCACCACTGATGGGGACATCGCCACGCCGACCACCACCAGCGGCACTGTGCTGGAGAGGTATGAGCTTCACTTCAAGGTTTTCACAGTCAACACAAGATGTTGCTGTTTACATTTCTCCATCCACTTTGAAATGCCCTAGTTTTAGTCACTTTTATCAAAACTACCTTTTATCTTTACGATTAGATATTACTTTGAATATGTCTATCTGTTTCACTCCCTCTGGGTATTATTGCTTTATGATCATATTAGATGGTTATCTGATATAAGCTTGTATGTGATTAAGTTCATTATTCATTTATTTTTGTTGGATTAGCAAAAACATTCCAAACTGCTTCTCAATCTGTTTTCTAGAAAACTCCAAATGTATTCTAAGATGAATAAATGTTATGATAAAAAAAGGATATAGTAGATTGTACCTGTTTCTTCCACTAGCATATGGTTATCCTTCATGAGTCAAGCTCCGTAGTCTTAACACGGGGTTGGGTTCTCTTAGGAGCATTTAGTGCATGGCTATAGTGATGTCATATTTTCTTGCATGCTTCTCGTTTGTTCAATGAATCATTTAATTCCACTTGTTCTTTCTGTGATCCTCACACTTTGTTTTTTGTTCTTTTTCTTTTGCTCCCGAAAATACAATAAAAAGTTGTGAAACTGAGTCCTTATCGACCTTGGACCGGTTAGTAACTGCCCTTCCTCTGCTTGTTTGTATGGTTTGTGCATGTGTGCCAGTGTGTGTGTGTGCATGCCTGAGACTGTGAAAATGCCATGCACCATCTTCTCACTTGTACAACTACACAAATATTTATTTTTCGTGTCAAAATTCTTGCATTCAGTGTTTTAGCATTTAGCGCAGAATGCAACATGCTGATATATTGTTTATTTAAGGCCATATCGCAGTAGGAGATGTGTTGATCCTTTTTTTTTCATTTCAGGTTGGTGGTCAACTCCCTCGAGGCTTTGGAAAGCTGCTTTGCTGTAGGCTCCTCCAGTGAAAAGGTAAATGGTCTTTGTTTCCTTTCAAATAAAAAGCTTTACATCCTGGGAGTGTTGTTGACCATATGAATGTAACTCTGTGTAGGAGAAGAATAAGGTAGCAGCTCTCGAGTTGGCCACTCTACTCCTGTCCATGCCGACCCCTGCTGGTGTGCAGCAGCAAACTAAGGGACTTCTTGCCAGCCTGCACACCAGCAGAACTGCCTACCACAACCACAAGGTAATAAACACAGTCCCGTACACCAATTCAAAATCATGGCATTATCATTTCCCATTTGTATAAGGAAATATCTGTCCTGCAAACTAATTGATATCTGTGTCAGTAATCTGATCGACCCAAAGAAAGAGCAAATCCTTATTTTGTTCAAACTACTATCAGTAAAATACATAATAGACAGTGCTAGGTCATCATTTGTCAATAGTTAATCCAATGGTTATGTTATTTACGAATCTATTTGCTCATCGTCACAAATGCAACACGTATCTGCTCCCTCTCATCAGGATCAATCCTTGCTGAGTAACGCAGTGCAGTGTCTGAATGGCTGCAGCCGTGAGGGCAGGGAGCTCGACCCTGACGTCTTCCAGAGGCTGGTGATCACCGCCCGCTCCATTGCAATCATGAGACCCAACAACCTGGTGCATTTCACAGAAACAAAGCTCTTACACCATGAAGCTGGTAAGAGGTTCATCTGTTTGTGACAAGGCCACTGAAGCCCAATGTATGTGTTAAATGTTTCTATTTGTTGCACCATTACACTCAAGATGATAGAGAATGCTCTGCTGGTTAGACACTTTAAGTGGCTTTGGAGCTAAATTACCTAAAAGTTTCATTTTCTGTTCTTCTAAACCTAGAAATGACAGAAGATGGGCAAAAACCAATGGATGGGGAGAACAGTAATTTCATCACACAGCTGATAAATAACTTCTGGAAGCTCCATTCCCAAAAGCCAAAGAACGCCTTTCTTGCTCCTGCCTGCCTGCCTGGTGAGTTCAGACCTTTGGGACCCCGACAAAGATATCAAGATCATCTTAATAAGGGATGTGATTGTGAAGATGAATAGTCAGCTCACGTTTAAATGTTACCTCGACACATGGCACATAATGTTTGCTTTTTATATAAGTATCAATTAGATTTTTGGTAAAGTATTAGAAAATAAGTTTCTCAGTATGTGAACCTTTTCTTCTCTCTCTTTCTAAGGCCTGACTCACGTGGAAGCAACAGTAAATGCCTTGGTGGACATCATCCATGCATACTGCACATGTGAACTGGATTACATAAACGTTGCATCAAAAATCTACATGCAAATGCTTCTGTGCCCAGTAAGTATAGCTCTTAATTTCATAGCAGGAATTATAAGAAATGTTTCATTCAAGGAACATTGAGTATGAATCATGATATATCCTTTACCAGCACAAACAAAAAAACATTTTAGGATCATTTACTGTTATTATTGCATTTGTTAATGCAAGGCTAAACAATGATATCATACACAGGATCTTGAGGAAACAGGAAATTACTTATCACCAGTTTTTTATCGCAATTTTATTTATTTTTTGGGATTTTATCAAATTTCAGGACACATCTGTGAGCTTTGCATGTAAGCAGGCTCTGATCAGAGTGCTTCGACCGAGAAACAAGCGGCGACATGTAACCCTTCCATCGCCCCCACGCTCCAACACACCTATGGGTACGTTTTCACAGCCTTTTTTTATGTAATGCTTTTATGCATATACCCTATCTGTTGTTGTCCAATGCTTGCAAGTGGATCCAGGAAAGTTGATTTCCTTATTTCAGGAGACAAGGATGATGATGACGACGACGATGCGGATGACAAAATGCAGTCATCCGTGCTGACTGGAGGAGATGAGGGCAGACGGGAGAGTCAGGAGCAGAATGAAGTGGATCATGGCGACTTTGAGATGGTAGTGAGTAAATAGGGGCCACATGAGTCTGTGGGTTATATTTGACTCATGATTGTTAATTGGAGCCACATGTCAAGCAAGCCCCCTAACATACTTATTATTTTTCTACATCTTCAGTCGGAGTCCATGGTCCTGGAAACAGCAGATAATCTCAACAATGGAAATCCATCTCCTCTGGAAGCTCTGCTGGCTGGAGCCGAGGGTTTCCCGCCCATGCTGGACATTCCTCCTGATGCAGACGATGAAACTATGGTAGAGCTGGCCATCGCTCTCAGCCTTCAGCAGGAACAACAAGGTTAGCTGCCACACAATCAAACATCAATTATTTACTGAACCCGCCTGGGAGTCCCATTTAAAATCCCATATTGGAGACAGACAGAACTCAACTGTCCAGAAGCTAGAAATCATTAAGGCCTTATGAAAACAGGGAAACACTGAGCTGTGGATAGCAGTTGTTGGAGATAAAACTACCAACACAATGAACACATTTTTAGGTAAAAAGTCATCATTTTGATTCTCCTATAGCTGATTTCTGCTTGGCAAAGTGTAATATCTCACCCTTATACTTCAACCAGTTATAGCCTAATTAACCTAGTTTGAGCCATTGTCTAGCTCAAATGGTAGACCAACTATTTATTAGCTGAAGCATCACTTTTTGGTGAGTGCTTCTAACATATTTCTTCACGTTTTTAGGCAGTAGCAGTAGTGCCCTTGGCCTTCAGAGCCTTGGCTTGTCTGGCCAGGCCCCAAGCTCCTCTTCACTGGATGCTGGCACCCTTTCAGACACCACCGCATCAGGTAAAAAAAACAGCTATATGATCATATGTGATCAACACCAAGCTTTCTATTTATATCTGCCAGGTCACAGTGGCTAATAAATCCTTAACATCAGACATTAAACCAATTTCTCTTAGCTAGCATTTTAATTCAAGTTGCCAAAATGACCACATATGATATTCCAAAATCAAGCACATTACCAAATATTTGGCACATTGTGATGTCTTGATTGAGTATTTAAATAGTCACTATTAATAGGATAATGCCCAAATGATGTTCAACTGGAAAAAGACGCATGAATGGCACTTTCAATGTACTGCGTGCTTTATTACATTGTTGCACATCTATAAACTGATATCATGTATCCTGGCCAGATTACTGCGGTGTGTTTACTGTTGCAGCCATTGCTTTGATTTCAGCCCCGGCATCTGATGATGAGGGGAGCACTGCGGCCACTGATGGCTCCACACTGAGGACGTCTCCGGCAGAGCATGGCGGCAGCGTGGGCTCAGAGAGCGGAGGCTCTGCAATTGACTCGGTGGCGGGGGAGCACAGCGGTGGGTGATGGCACAACAGACACGCATATTTTCAATGCCAGCCTGATATTCAAAATGGTATACATGCATGTCTGAAATCAGAACATAAAGTATCTATAAACCAAAAGGATATCAGTCTGTATACGATTTTTACATTTGACAAGATTTGACATGTTTTACTTTAGTTTAAAGAGGTCAATTATAATGACATTCATCTGGTTAAACTCCAACCTCTATCAACATTCTGAATACACTATTTTAGATGATCATACATGGTACAGTGTCCAACATTTCCTTCCCTCACACCTCAATTTGATGTTTTGATAACTTGAAACTAAAGTGTGTGTGTGTGTCTGTGTACACAGTGTCAGGACGCAGTAGTGCATACGGGGACACAACAGTAGAGGGCCACCCTGCCGGTCCAGGCAGTGTGAGCTCCAGCACCGGAGCCATCAGCACCACCACAGCCCAGCAGGAGGGCGAAGGCTCAGAGGGAGAAGGAGAGACGGAAGGAGACATCCACACAAGCAACAGGTCAGACATCCTGATAGCTTAGCACAATTTATCATTAAAAAGGACGTCTCAAATTGACACCGTATCTCTCTACTATCCAAAGCCAATACCATGACCGCAGAAGAAAATAGATTTGGGAATATATTGGCTTTTAGGGTGGAATAGATTGTCATTAAAAAAATAACACATTAAGTTTAAAATAGTCTCCTCAGTTGTAAAGGAAACAAATGTTTTACTGTTTTATTTTGTGTTTCTTGTCAGGCTCCACATGGTTCGTCTTATGCTACTGGAGCGCTTGCTTCAGCATCTTTCTCAGCTCCACAACGTAGGCGGAGTCCAAGCCATCCCTTACATGCAGGTCATCCTCATGTTGACCTCTGACCTGGATGGTGAGGATGAAAAGGATAAGGGCGCCTTGGATGAGCTGCTAGCACAGCTCATTGCTGAGCTCTCCATGCACAAGAAGGTAAGTCTCCTTGTGATGAATCCTGTTTTCCATGTCGTCGTTGTTTTACTTAATCCATATTATTCCTCTGCAGGACGTTTCCAAGAAGAATGAGCGCAGTTCCATCAATGAAGTTCACCTGGTCATCATGAGGCTGCTCAGCGTCTTCATGTCTCGCACCAAGTCTGTCTCCAAATCCTCTTCTGAGGTACATCCTCTTTACTTTCTTAATACAGTTTGGATTTCCCTCAAAGCCACCCGTTACATTTCTCTTAGAATATAATAATATTAACAACATGTACATTTAAAGAATGTTGGAGGCACCATTTTATTTAGTTAAAAAACACAAGTAAGACATCATGGTTTGTTCAAAGTAAATGGAAGTATCCATAGAAGGTATTTGCGTGACTCGAGCATCCTTTTCTATGTTACTAAATGTCTTCTTTTCTTTGGAGCCTTTTTTACCCCTGTCTCTTCAAAACTCAAACCATGTTGTTTGTACATTGTACTTCATAATGGATGCCTCCTCTTTCTCTCTTCCAGTCATCCTCGCTTATTTCGAACGCCACAGCGACGGCCTTGCTCAGCCTTGGGTCCATTGACTACTGTCTCCATGTGCTCAAATCACTCCTGGACTACTGGAAGAGCCAACAGGGCGAAGAAGAGCCTGCGACAACCAGCCAGCTCCTCCGCCCACACACAGCCTCCTCTCCCCCCGACATGAGCCCTTTCTTCCTGCGCCAATACGTCAAGGTAACAGATCGTTACATTTGAACAAGTTGTGGGTTTTGTACAAGGAATGTTCATTTAAACTTGTTATGTTGCTCCTCCCATTAGGGACATGCGGCTGATGTGTTTGAAGCTTACTCCCAGCTATTGACTGAAATGGTGCTCCGGCTGCCATATCAGATCAAGAAGATAGCTGACACCAACCCACGCATCCCACCTCCTGTCTTTGACAATTCCTGGTTTTACTATCTGTCGGAAGTAAGACATTGAGTGAAAATGACTTGTGTGCTTTTCCTTTTCAACCTCTGTCTTCACTTAAGACACAGATACAGCCTCTAACCCCGTCTCCCTTTTCCCTTTCAGTATCTGATGATTCAACAGACACCATTCGTCAGGAGGCAAGTCAGAAAGCTGCTGTTGTTTATCTGCGGCTCAAAGGAAAAATACCGCCAGCTGAGGGATCTGCACACTCTTGACTCCCATGTGCGCAGCATCAAGAAGCTCCTGGAGGAGCAGGGCATCTTCCTCCGTGCTGGTGTGGTCACAGCCACTTCTGGCTCAGCTCTGCAGTACGACACACTCATCAATCTGGTAAGTGAATCACACATTTTTATTAAGATACCTCAAAAAGAGCCTCTTTGTATAATTCATATTACATTTGTTCTGTTTGAGTCTGTGATGCTGCGGTCAGCTCCTTTAGGGTTAGAAATGTGTGTAGCTTTCTGTGTTTAAGTTGAACTCTCTTTTCTTGGTGCAGATGGAACATCTGAAAGCTTGTGCTGAAATTGCCACTCAGAGGACGATCAACTGGCAGAAGTTCTGCATGAAGGACGACTGTAGGTGTTTTCAGATCAGCTTTTGTGACTATTAACAACTTTTAAGGGCAGTGTTTTTAATGGGTTGTTTTTCTTTTCTGTCCAGCTGTGTTGTACTTCCTGCTTCAAGTCAGCTTCCTAGTGGATGAGGGCGTGTCCCCTGTTCTTTTGCAACTGCTCTCCTGTGCCCTGTGTGGCAGTAAGGTGCTGGCCAGTTCCTCCTCCTCCTCATCTTCATCATTCTCAGGAGGAGGCTCCAGTAGTGCTGGACAGGCAGGAACTTCTCAGTCCTCTCAAAGCAAGTCCTCCAGTAAAAAGAGCAAAAAAGAGGACAAGGAGAAAGACAAAGAGGGTAAGACACGTTCAGAGACTTCTTCATATTTCCTTCCAGGTGCATTATGCTCAACCCCCCCAACGGTTCTGTCTTTTTCTTGACTGTTCTCTTTTGGACTGTCCACAGGTGAGGGGGTTGGCAGCCAGGAGGATCAGCTGTGCATGGCTCTGGTCAGTCAGCTCAACAAGTTTGCAGACAAGGAGACACTGATCCAGTTCTTGCGCTGCTTCCTGCTGGAGTCAAACTCCTCTGCTGTGCGCTGGCAAGCTCACTGCCTGGCTCTTCATATCTACAGGTACTTTACATCTAAATGATTGAGGCGTAGACTAACAGCTAGGTGTAGTCCCAAGCTTAAGCAAACCTAGTTTACACAAGACAGCCTCTTTATTTGCTTTCTTTTACATTTAGACTGTCTCGACCTGTTTCTAGACTATTGTAATTAAGCATTAGTTCCCATGAACATACTATCGAAAGATGTAAGCTTAAATCATTTGTAAATGGTGACATAACATCCTTGATATGTTTCTATAGGAACTCCAGCAAATCTCAGCAGGACCTGCTGCTCGAACTGACCTGGGCCATCTGGCCTGAGCTGCCTGCATATGGCCGCAAAGCTGCTCAGTTTGTTGACCTGCTTGGATACTTCTCTCTGAAAACCCCACAGACGGAGAAGAAGGTTTGTCAGAAGGCCTCCCACTCGTTTTTTGTACAGATAGTATAAAATGAGTTATTCGTGAGCCTTGTATCGCGGTCTGGTCTTTACCCATTGTTCACAATAATTGTTTTCTACTTGTGCAATAAATAGTTTGCAGACTGTATCCATGATATATTGCTTAACACTTCTTATCCTATCTGTGTAAACCTTTTTGACATTTGGCAAAAAAAAGGCTTTGGCAATAATAAAGCTTCAAAGTTTATAAAATATATATATATATGTTCTTCCCCAGCTGAAAGAGTATTCCCAAAAAGCTGTGGAAATCCTGAGGGCACAGAACCATATCCTGACGAATCACCCTAACTCCAACATCTACACGTATGTCTTCATGAACATGCTATCTTGTTGCAAGGAAAATAAAGTTCAAGTAGTGGACATCACACACAAACAAACGTATTGACTTGATGCTTTTCTCCTGCAGCACTCTGTCCGGTTTAGTGGAGTTTGATGGATTCTTTCTGGAGAGCGACCCCTGCTTGGTGTGCAACAATCCAGAAGTTCCATTCTCAGTATGTGCAACACAACTTCACTCAATGGACACAATCTCTAGCATAAACTAGTTTAGCAAATATTATCCAAGTGCTTGCTTCTACACAGTTAAAAGTGTGCGCGCTCTAAAGTTAATTTAAACCTAAACAGTCTATTATTGTTTTAAACATTCCCTTGTTTATTCTGTGTTTCCTCCAGAATATAAAGCTGTCATCGATCAAAGTGGACACCCGCTACACCACCACACAGCAGGTTGTCAAGCTCATTGGCAGCCACACCATCAGCAAAGTCACCGTGAAGATTGGTGACCTGAAACGCACCAAGATGGTCCGCACCATCAACCTCTACTACAACAACAGAACGGTCCAGGCTATCGTGGAGCTGAAAAACAAGTACGTTTCAAAAAAGATCTCCCGGCCTTTCTTCTTCCCCTCATTTATTTTTCACTCATGTTCATAACAGTTATTTAAAAGTGAAGTTCTAAAATACAAAGAGTACATATTGGTCACAGTTTCACTTTGATTCATTTGCCTGTATGAAGTAAGGTCTCTTAACTTCACTGTCTGTTTGTAGACCTGCTCGTTGGCACAAAGCCAAGAAAGTCCAGCTGACCCCAGGACAAACCGAGGTGAAGATCGACCTTCCTTTACCCATCGTCGCATCCAACCTGATGATCGAGTTCTCTGATTTTTACGAGAACTACCAGGCCTCCACCGAGACCCTGCAGTGTCCACGCTGCAGCGCCTCTGTGCCGGCCAACCCTGGGGTCTGTGGCAACTGCGGTGAGAACGTGTATCAGTGCCACAAGTGCAGGTGAGCAGCAGGGGTCCTCCGCGTGTCTGAAAGGATTTGGGAAAGTCTGAAATTATTGGAAATATTGAAGATGATTTGTATTTTTAATTGGTGTTTTTTGTCTTTAAGGTCTATCAACTACGATGAAAAAGACCCCTTCCTGTGCAATGCCTGTGGCTTTTGCAAATATGCCAGATTTGACTTCATGCTATATGCTAGACCATGCTGTGCTGTGGATCCCATTGAGAATGAGGAAGACAGGAAAAAGGTAAGCATACTCGTGTGAAATGGAAAGGACTCAACAAAAGGGTTGCCATTCTATCAAATCATCTTGTTTGGTCAAATATACACTCTCCTCTTAGTTTGCTGAGGAAAGCAGATCTGCATCACTTCTTCACTCTGCCTCATGTCATCTTTAATGTGTCCTTTTCCTACAGGCTGTGACCAACATCAACACCCTGCTGGACAAAGCTGACCGGGTCTACCACCAGCTGATGGGCCACCGGCCCCAGTTGGAGAGCCTCCTTTCTAAAGTCAACGAGGCGGCACCAGAAAAACCACAGGTAAGTCACAAGAGGGGCCTGAACAGAACTCATTTAGTCCAATACCAGTCCGATGTTTGATGATAATTAGATCTTTGAATAAAAAAAAGAAAACCCCTTTGTCTTTGGTTATTGTTGAGATTAGACTTTCCCAAATACAATTCAGGAGATATGAATCTTTGAAAGCCTTCGGTTCCATTAGAACATCAGTATTTCATTGCCTTTCTCTAAATCTGTTTCAGAGAACTGCGAAAGATATGACTTTAGGTCACTATAGTAGAAACAGTGTTTTTGTAGACTTTCCAAAGCTTTATCTGAGGAGGTATTTCTTCCCCTGCATTGCCCTCAGGACGACAGTGGAGCCGGTGCAGGACTTGGTACGTCCTCTGCTAATGTGAACAGATACATTCAGCAGCTGGCTCAAGAGTACAGCGGAGACTGCAAGACATCATTTGATGAACTCTCCAAGATTATACAGGTAAGATAGAGAGGAAAAACGGTTTCCTATTTATTTACCAAGGAACAGTTTTTTCCCTCTTCACCTACAGCTCTTGCCTCTGTCTCTGTTTACAGAAAGTGCTTGCCTCTCGTAAAGAGCTCCTGGAGTATGATCTGCAGCAGAGAGAAGCTGCCACCAAGTCGTCCCGCAGCAGCAGCAGCCACCAGCCCACCATCACCGCCAGTCAGTACCGGGCCAACTCCGTGCTGGGCTGCGGCCACACCTCTTCAAACAAGTGCTATGGCTGTGCCTCAGCTGTCACGGGTCACTGTATCACACTGCTTCGTGCTCTGGCCACCAACCCGGCCCTCCGGCAGATCCTGGTCCTCCAGGGTCTCATCCGTGAACTGTTTGAGTATAACCTGCGGCGAGGTACAGCTGCCATGAGGGAGGAGGTGCGGCAGTTGGTCTGTCTCCTCACCAGGTATGTCCCTTCCTCACCTATTGGTTTATTAGGGTTGAATACAAGTTGATACATTTGCATAACTTTTAACTAGTAGCTGAACGTGGTACTCAAGATTGGGTGATGGTTATGGTACCCATCAGCGTGTGGAAGAACACCGCAGATTCACTCTTGGTTTGAAAGTAGCTTTGTCTGCACTGCGTTTGTATGTAAACAGTGTATTGCAGTGATGATTCAACATCACTCTTCTATATTGTCCTGCTTTAGAGATCATCCAGAGGCCACCCAACAGATGAATGACCTCATTATCGCCAAGGTGTCCGCTGCTCTCAAAGGCCACTGGGCCAATCCTGACCTGGTATGTCTCCCTTGGAGTTACATTTAATTAATTAAAATAATTTCTTTTGGTAACGTTTTACTAATGATATCATTTTTTGTTTCCAACAGGTTAGTAATCTGCAGTATGAAATGCTGCTGCTCACAGACTCTATTTCTAAAGAGGGAGGATGCTGGGAGCTACGGTTACGTTGTGGTAAGCCTTTTCTTTTCACTTAGCTATCATAAATCTGAATTCTGTTATCAGGGTTATTTTGTCTGGTTGCCTTTGCGGTCTTTGTCTAACAACATTGTGGTTTTGTTCTCCTTGTAGCCCTCAGTCTGTTCTTGATGTCGGTGAATATAAAGACGCCTGTAGTGGTGGAGAACATCACTCTCATGTGCCTGAGAATCCTGCAGAAGCTGATCAAGCCCCCGGCTGCCACTAGCAAGAAGAACAAGGTACATGTGCCATTCAGCTACTGCTCACTCATACCTCTGCAGTGCTAGCTTGAAGGACTTTGGACCAGTTAGTGATTTAAAACATGGAAATACCAGTCTATTATTGTAAATATATAATTTCTTTATTTTTTAACTACAGCAGTCTAAAAAATGTTAAAAGTTTGTATGTGGTGTAAGTGAGTGTTTCCTTACACCAGTGGTTCCCAACCTGGGGGAATTGTTTCCACTTGCGCTGTCCTTTCATTTCTTCATACAGCGGGAATCCAAATGAATGAATCCTGAGTCCAATAACCATCAGTCACTCCAATAGTGCTCCTTAATTACGCTTTCATCCTCCTTTAACAAAATACTTCACATTCATCCAGTTTGTGACAGTTGTAGCATTTTGAGACTTTGAAACTTCCCCCCCCTGTTCCCTTGTGTTGGGGGGGGGGGGGGTCGCAACTTCCAACAGCAGTCATTTGGGGGGGATTCTTGGGAAAAAAGGTTGGGAACCACTGCCTTACACAACACTATGTTTGCTTTTGGTTATAGGATGCTGCTATTGAGTCTCTAACCACGGTCAGGCCCTACAGTAATGAAATCCACGCCCAGGCCCAGCTCTGGCTCAAGAAGGACCCCAAAGCATCTTATGAAGCCTGGAAGAAGTGTCTCCCAGCAAGATGTAAGTGCCATGTCTGAACAAATATAGCAGTGTAAAAGGATGGTTCTCTTATAGTTTTTCCGTAATAAATCAAACGTAACGATGATAAGCTGATTACTGTTGATTTGACTTGATAACACAGGCCAGGAAAATGTGTCGAAGCCTCAGGGGAAGACTGAGCTGCGCAGGCAGTACCTGTTGGAGAAGTATGTTTGGAAGTGGAAGCAGTTCATGAGGTCCAAAAAAGGTGAAGGCCTCTTCCCTCGCCTGCTCAAACTGAGCCACAACAACTGGCTGCGACAGGTAATACAAACCAAAGTTTTACAGTCCTGTTTCAAGAAATACTAGAGTTCTGCTTGTTCTTATTCGTGTCAAAACTGCACGTGTATATATTTTCTTCAGGAATCAAATGAGCCAGAAATCTGTTTTTAAAATTGAACAAATATATATATCTTCATATTTTACAAACATGTTAAAACATCTTGTTCAAATACAATTGTTTTACTCAAGTTTTTTTTGTTGCAGGTCCTTTTCACACCTGCCACTCAGGCAGCCAGACAGGCAGCCTGCACCATTGTGGAGGCCTTAACCACGATCCCCAGCCGCAAGCAGCAGGTGCTGGACCTTCTCACCAGGTAGGAGCCTCCAACAAAACAACAGCTAGTAAAACAAACATCTCAATATGCAAAATCCAGAAAATGCATTAACTGTTATTCGATTACTCTTAAGATTTCCTTTTCATTGAAAGTCTTTCTATTCATTATGATTGTGATGGAAACATTTTACAGAAATTGCTTTGCTATTGAACTTGCTTCTGAGCCTTATGAAAAGCTTTCAGCATGAAAATGGTTTAGAGCGTGAACGTTTTGACTCAACTTTTGCCCTGACTGTAAAGTGACTCTTTGTGTGTTTGTCTCAGTTACCTGGATGAGCTGAGTGTAGCTGGAGAGTGTGCAGTGGAGTACCTGGGTCTGTACCAGAAGCTGATCAAGCCGACACACTGGAAGGTTTACCTGGCAGCCCGCGGGGTCCTGCCCTACATCGGTAACCTGATCACCAAGGTAATGGCCTGAAAGTTCAAGACAAAATCATTTTAAGCGATGATAAACTCAGCGTTTTGCATAAGTGCCACTGGCTTCCATCAGTTTCATTGTTTTGTTGCAAGGAAATGTATTAAAAATAAGATCTTTCATTTTAAGAACATAACATTCATTCTGTTGCTAGAGTTACCCCTATATTCAGAAAATCTAGCAAAGAACACTGGACCTTATAACTGTATTTATTCTGTTTGCAGGAAATCGCCAACCTGCTGGCTCTGGAGGAGGCCACACTGAGCACAGACCTGCAGCAAGGCTACGCCCTCAAGAGCTTGACTGGTATGTTCAATTTGACATGACTATGCATTTTGTGGTTTAGATGACCATTTAGATATTTTTTTTATTTGAGCCGGAGTTTCTTGAATGTTTTGATGACCTTTTTTGAATAGTTAAATGATTTGTATGTGTTTGGTGCCGCTGCAGGGTTGCTCTCTTCTTTCGTGGAAGTGGAGTCCATCAAGCGGCATTTCAAAAGCCGGCTGGTCGGCACGGTGTTGAACGGCTACCTGTGTCTGAGGAAACTGGTGGTGCAGCGCACGAAGCTCATCGACGAGACTCAGGACATGCTTCTGGAGATGCTGGAGGACATGACAACAGGTCTGCACTGACTCCAGTTCAACACACCTATTTCTTTAACCATCGTTTGGGTTCTGCTGCATGGTTGCTGCTTTTAGTGATTATTTGTTTTGATTCTAACATAAAAGATTAAATAAATCCAATCCAAGTATTTAATTGCTGCTAAGGTAAAGCATGAATTATAAATCCGTTTTTTAACGATTGATTAGTTTCATATGATGTACGTTTTAAAAACATAATGCATCTTGCTGTGTGTTCCTAGGTACTGAGTCTGAAACAAAGGCATTCATGGCAGTGTGCATAGAGACTGCAAAGCGGTACAACCTGGATGACTACAGGACGCCTGTCTTCATTTTTGAGCGACTGTGCAGCATCATCTATCCTGTAAGTTAACTCTAGTCTACTATGTTGCATTTTGAATGCACATTTCATACAGAAAGAAAGAATGTAAGAAAATGTTTTATGGTTCAGTGTTGCTGTATCTTTGTCTCAAGCTTTTGTTTGTTCCTTTGTGTTTAGGAGGAGAATGAGGTGACCGAGTTCTTTGTGACCCTGGAAAAAGATCCTCAGCAGGAGGACTTCCTGCAGGGCCGCATGCCAGGAAACCCCTACAGCAGCAACGAGCCTGGCATCGGCCCCCTGATGAGGGACATCAAGAACAAAATCTGCCAGGACTGCGACCTGGTGGCGCTTCTTGAAGACGACAGTGGCATGGAGGTAAAATGTTTATTTTAGGCTGCTCTAAAAAACAGTCTTCCTTGTTTTAATATGAGCGTTTTATCAAACTCTTAACTATTTGTTACTGAATTCTAAAAGCTGACCTGTTGTTTCCTCTCCCCACAGCTTCTGGTAAACAACAAAATCATTAGCTTGGATCTGTCAGTTGCAGAAGTCTACAAGAAGGTCTGGTGCCCTACAAATGAGGTAAATAATTGGTCATTTTTAGGATTATTTTGCACATTGTCATTAAAGGCTTGCAGTACTCTGGATAGTAATGTAATAATGCAATTCCTACTCCCCCCCAGGGTGAGCCAATGAGGATCATCTATCGAATGAGAGGTCTGCTGGGAGATGCCACTGAGGAGTTCATAGAGTCACTGGACTCGACCACAGGTTAGATTTACACTGTATAATAGTCTAAATATCACATGTATTAATGCTGTTAGCCTATGAGTAAGCCATTAGCCACAGGAACATGCTCTTTGCCATCACAAGTACTCCATACTAGTGTTGCACGGTGTACCGATACTTGAAAGGTACCGCGATACCCTGCCGTTAAAAACGTTACGATTCCTCCGTTTCATTATTATCAGTACTTTAAGAATGACGGGGAAAAGTACTCCGGTGAGAAAGCGCCGCTTTAATAAGAGCCGTGTGTGTTCAGCGCTCTGCTCCCACTCCCTGCACTGCAGTCGTGCCTGCAGTCCCGCCCCTTTCAAGCACGCTCTAAGTCCCCCCCCTCTCTCGTGCATGCGGCCACGCGCTAGCTGCCAGAGCGTGTGGGAAAACTAAACGAGAAGCATGGCTGCAAGTGGGAGTGCAACTGCCGCTGCGCCTCGGCTTGTTGACAAAAAAGACGCCAGAAGCGAAATTTGGAAGTATTTGAGCTATATCTCTGACAGTGAGGGCAAGCCTACGGACACCACGAGGCCTGTCTGTAAGACATGTTTTAGATCCCTGCAAACCAATGGAGCCAACACATCAAACTTGGCTAAGCACCCGCCGACCGGCATCCAGAGCTGTTTAAAGAATTTAAAGTCAGGTTAGCGAATGTGATAGATAACATAATTACATCATGCTCAAGCCCATGCCCTCAAATCTAAGTCAAACAAGTGTAATTTATTTTGTGACAAACGAACGTTTTCGNATACTGAAACTCTTTGGGAAATGTACATGAAAAATAATTAGAGTTTGATGAGATGCCTCATCCCTCGTGCACTTTTCATAAATACCAACAGTGCAGCAGCTTTGTGACAACATGTGTTTCCTCCACAGGTTTTGCTGAAGTTGTTCAGTTACTGTGGGAAGGTGAAGATCAACAGGCAGCAGCTGGTCAAACCAGAGATGAACACACTCAACGTCATGCTGGGAACTCTGAACCTGGTGAGTGTTCACTGACTGTGTAACATTGTGTTGCTTGTTTCATCCATTACATACACATTGTGCAATGTTAACCAGGCTTTTATAATGCAGTTTATCAGTTTCAGGGTTTAAGAAACTTTAAGTTTGACATTTCACAACATTCATCTGCTACTTAGTAATTATTTATCTATTATCTAATATATCATTCCAATAACTTGTATATAGACTCGTATTGCACTATTCCACTTTTTTTCTCTCTTTTTTTAGAACTATTTTTCTTTTGTATTACTTTTAATATAATATGCTTTAATATTGTCTGCTTATCTGTAATATTGTGTTGCATTGTTGGAGAAGCCTGTGACCTAAGATTTTCAACGACATAATTACTCTGTAGCTATGTTAGTTTGACAATAAAGAACCTTGAACCTTGAATGTCCTTTATCCTATCAGGCTTTAGTGGCAGAACAGGAGAGTAAGGACAGTGGTGGAGCCTCCATAGCAGAGCAAGTTCTGAGCATCATGGAAATCATTCTGGACGAAGCCAATGCTGAGATTTCAGAGGACAAGGTAAGACTCTACAGCAGATTCATCTTTGGAGTCAACATTTGAGGCCATCAATATATCAAAGCCTGTACAAATGTATGCTTGTCCTTCTAACGGGAAGTATTTGCTCTTCTGCAGGGTAACCTCCTGCTGACAGGAGACACGGATCAGCTGGTCATGTTGTTGGATCAGATCAACACCCTGTTCGTGCGCTCAAACCCCAGCGTGCTGCAGGGTCTGCTGCGCATCATCCCATACCTGTCCTTCGGGGAGCTGGAGAAGATGAGGATCCTGGTGGAGCGCTTCAAACCGTGTTGCAGCTTTGACAAGTGGGCACCACTTCACTTTATCTCAATTTTAATAATGGATAATGTTTAGGTCTTAATGGATAGAAAAAACACTTGTTACAAAAATGTGTTACATATCAAACCCGGCTGATTTCAGACAGATGTTGTGCTACTCTGAGAACCTTTTCTAATGAGTGTTTGGGTATTACACACTTAGTACTTAGTTCCAAGCACTTAGTTCCCAGCACTTAGTTCCCCCATGGAACTAATGGCACATTTCCACTGGGGTAGCCCCATTTAAGCGTCCCCAAGCGTCCTCGCTCAGGCCTCGGGCTGCCTCACTGGCCGTCCGAGGCCGTGGCACATTTCAATTACAGTTTAGGACCTGGGGCAGCAACGCAGTGTAGGCGGGGCGATCAGCTCCCGCTGGATTTTATCATCCCCAATGAGATTTAGGAACGTCGTCACCTCCTCGGTCGACCACGGTGTGCTTTTCTTTGACGTTGCCATTTTTGTAGCTCCTCCGTTTACAAAAATGCTGTGTATAAAAATGCTGCAAGCTTGCTTCTAGATATATATGCGACGCTAGGGATGATCTCGCGCGCGATCTTGTGACGATTCTCTCTGACCAATCGGCAGTCGAGAGTGTGGACGTCACTAGTTCAGCCCTGGCCCTGGCCTGATAGAACCACGATTTTATGGGGCCGGAAAAAGTACCCGCTAGCCGGTGCTACGCTTTATGGAAAGGCCACTTGAAGACGCGTAAACGGGTCTAACAGCTGCAGTGGAAATGCGCCATAAGAGCCGATCGCGTTCACACCGGAATAAGTCCCTGAGAGAGGATTACGCAAATGAGCCGCTGACGGCACTTCTTCTTCTTCTGCTTTGGGTTTACTGGCAGGCCGCAAACAACTTCACGGTGTAAACTGCCACCGGAAGTCCCCGGAGTTGGGGACTGGCTTCTACTGAAGCCTTCCGAGTAAATCGCCAGAACGCCGACACCTCCTCATCTCCACCGCTCCCATGTTTTATTTTGTGTTGCCATAAGTTAGTCTCTCTGCATTTGTGCGCTGGGCTAATGCTAATAATGCTAATGCTAGCAAATACAATGGCGGCTTCAAAAAACTTTTCCGAGTTTTACGGGGCGTGGTTTTGCAATCCGCCCAGCCAATCAGAAATGGGAACTTTTTCAAAAAGATTGCTTGAACTAAGTTCTCTTTTTGGTGTGAACGCAAAATCCCAGTAACTATCAGAACTAAAAGGGAAAGTACTGGAAAAGTGTGAAAGCGTCTCTTGTGATGAAGTAGTACTGACCCCTGGCTTTTATATCCTAAGGTACGACGAGGAGCATAGTGCAGATGACAAGGTGTTTTTGGACTGCTTCTGCAAAATCGCTGCTGGGATCAAGAATAACAGCAACGGCCATCAGCTGAAAGATCTTATCCTCCAGAAGGGAATCACACAGAGTGCACTGGACTACATGAAGAAACATATCCCCAATGCCAAAAAGTAGGTCTCCTCACCTTCACCTCACCTTTAGCTTAACTTAGAGTCCATCAATGCCTTTGATGAAATGATAGATCTGTTCTTGTTTGTCTTGCCCTGCACTCTCTTCAGTCTGGATGCAGATGTCTGGAAGAAGTTCCTCTCCAGACCAGCTCTACCCTTCATTCTCAGATTGCTCCGGGGTTTGGCTACCCAGCACCCCCCCACACAGGTACTAACTACTGTTGATGTTCCTGTGTATGGTGGAGTTACTACAAGATCAACCCATTTGACCCGGCTCTATACAACACATTTTGGGACTATTTGACTGAATGTCTTCTTATCTTCTGTTCAGGCGCTGATAGGCACAGATTCAATAACCAACTTGCACAAGCTGGAGCAGGTTTCCAGTGACGAAGGCATTGGCACGCTGGCAGAGAACCTTCTGGAGGCCCTGAGGGAGCACAGCGATGTCAACCTGAAGATTGATGCAGCCCGCAGGGAGACCCGATCTGAAAAGAAGCGCATGGCTATGGCCATGAGACAGAAGGCCCTGGGAACCCTGGGAATGACGGTACTTGTTTCCTTTTTTCACTCATTTCCCCCTATTTTTCTCTAATACATTTATTCTCCACTTTATTTAAAAGCGGTTTTTTGTTATCTCTACCTTTGTCACTAAATGGTGTGGTTGATTTGCCTTTCAGACCAATGAGAAGGGTCAGGTGGTGACTAAGACCTCGCTGCTGAAGCAGATGGAGGAGCTGATCGAGGAGCCGGGCCTGACCTGCTGCATCTGCAGAGAGGGTTACAAGTTCCAGGTATACGTCTAGCATCAGGAGACTGATTTGTGTCTGCACTACGTAGGACTTCCTGTACACTGACTCACCTTGTAGTGTTTTATATTAATGTTTCTCTCTTTGTCTCTTTTTTCCCAGCCAACCAAAGTCCTGGGCATTTACACTTTCACAAAGCGTGTGGCCTTGGAGGACTTTGAAAACAAGCCTCGGAAGCAGCAGGGCTACAGCACTGTGTCGCACTTTAACATAGTCCACTATGACTGCCATCTGGCAGCTGTCAGGTAGCAACAGACACCGTTATGAACCTGCCAAAGGGTTAAATGCCCTTTTTAAATGTTATGGGGCAACCTCCCTTTTCTTTCATTCTAATTTGATGTTTTTATTATTCTTTTCCTCTGGGGCAGGCTGGCTCGTGGGCGAGAGGAGTGGGAGAGTGCTGCCCTCCAGAACGCCAACACCAAGTGCAATGGGCTGCTTCCTGTGTGGGGGCCACATGTGCCAGAGTCAGCCTTCGCTACATGCTTAGCCAGGTAAGGTCATGCATCAGCGCACACACAGTAAAACGTTGCATGTGTTGCACAGAGAAACCCATTCTGACTTGTTTCTCTCTGTTGCACAGACACAACACATATCTGCAGGAGTGCACGGGCCAGCGGGAGCCAACCTACCAACTGAACATCCACGACACCAAATTGCTGTTCCACCGCTTTGCTACCGAACAGTCGTTCAGCGTGGACACGGGAGGAGGAGGACGAGAGAGCAACATCCACCTCATCCCCTACATCATCCACACGGTGCTCTACGTCCTCAACACGTATGTTTCTGACTCCTCTGTCCCAACGCCCAACTGCTGGACACACAAACTAAAGTCAGCCTATATTTGTAGTTTATATGTTTCACTTATCTCCTTTGTCATCTCACTCTATCCCTGCAGTACAAGGGCTACATCCCGGGAGGACAAGAACCTGCAGAGTTTCCAGGAGCAGCCGTGCGAGAAGTGGGTGGAGAGCTCCTACGATGTTGAGGGCCCGCACTATTTCACCATCCTGGCCATGCACATCATGCCGCCTGAACGCTGGAGGAATTCACGTTTATACTTCCTACGGAGGCTCCTGGTCAACGCACATGTCCGCAAGGTCTCGGCAGTCTGCACCAACAAGTACGACTCTTCGTTTTATTCACGTTTCTTTATTTGCCTGTCCATAATCTTTTCATAGTGCGCAGGATTACCAACTGCAATAATGAGAACTGTCTTTTTGTCAATACAACTGTATTGCTGTGTACTGTAGTTATGATTTTAATTTCAATTAAAATGTTTACATTTGTTTGAATCCTTTTCTTTCTGAATGTCAGACTCACAGATAAATCACCAAAGGAATATGCAGTATATCGCTCGCCTCTTCTCTTCTGGGCCCTGGTGGATCTTGTCTACGACATGTTCAGGGTAATATAAATGCGTTACACTTTCAAAACTACAAGCATTATCCAAATAACAATCTGCCATGTATATGTTATGGTTTTGGTCGTCATGCTTTGATCAATTGGTGCTCTGATGTTGGTCACGTCTTTGATATCTCCGTAAAGTTGCAAATAGTAACGGCTAACTTTACTGTTGACACGAAACCTTTGAAGTTAGTCAAGACCTTTTTTCTTCAATCAGTCCTACTGGGATTATATATGATAACTGCTTTATTTCCACTGTAGACTTGACCTGCAGTGATTCCTCTCCCTGGCCTTCACTTCATTTCTCTTCCTCCTCTTTGGCTTACAGAAAGTTCCCACCAGTAACACAGAGGGGGGCTGGTCCTTCTCGCTGGCAGAGTATGTCCGTCACAACGACATGCCCATCTACGAGGCCTCGGAGCGCGTGCTGAGGGCCTTCCAGGACGAACTCATGCCCGCTGAGTCCTTGTCAGAGTTCTGTGATGTTGTAGGTCAGTATACAAACACACCTGATAACTAAACAACTGCCTTCATCAACATTTAAAGCTTCAGAGATGATTCTGTACATTACTCTCCTGGGATGGTCTCTGATTGGACAGCATAAGAATATTTTGTGGTTCTGGATCAAAATCCCTAACAATTATCTTCAAAAGTGAATAATGGAGCCGATATTTTTTTTTATATATGAATGATCCTGTTGGAAAGGAAAGACTATCACTATGTTGATATATATTTATTTTACCTTTTATTCTGGATTACTTTATTCACCATAGTTTTTTATTCTCTTGGAGGAATGTTTAAAAAAAAAGTTGCATATCCTAAATTTGACCAAACAAATGTGTTCCTTCACATAATGTATGGTAAAGTATTTTAAGTTACATTTCATTATTTATTTATTATTATTTTGTGAATGTGATTACGAAAGGTCCTTCTCTCCTCCAGGTCTTCTCTCTGAAATCCCAGACCCGGACCTCTTCCTGCAGGATTTGTTGAACTCTTTGCCCTGAAGGCCAACCTCAACCCACACCCCTCCAAAACAACCCTGCAAATAAAGTTGGAACACCTACCAACAAAAAAAAAAAGAGTTTCTCTTTTGCTGAGGACACACACAGAGTACACACTTTTCCCTCCTACTCACCTTTCCCTCCCCCATAAGACATCTTCAAATTCACTTTAAGCAGAAACTATGCGTAGTCTAAGAATCATCCACTTTGAAACATCTCTGTAACGTTCAACACAAAAACACAATGCTATTAAAGGGTAACACTTAAACAGAATTTACCCGTTCCCCCTCTGATTCAGAATGCTAAGCTAACAATTATGAAAAGGTTGAAACAAGAGATCGGGGACGCTTTTCCATTAACGTTATTGCAAATCACTTGTGAATTCTGTTTTAGGGTGGACATTATTTTGGCTTTCAAACCCCTCCCCCTCCTCCCCTAATGTTTGGGTGAATGGTTAAGGTAACTAAAAAGAGTTTGGGATTCGACCCACCACGTGTTAAGAGTTGCATTTGATTTTATCATGTTTTACTTTTTCTTTGTTCGGTTTAAGTTTGTTTTTGGTCAGGCTTTTTAAAATGACAGACGGTTTCAGTGTCTCATGGTTGCTAAGCTAACCTGTCCTTTTCTTCGGGGCTCTTGTTGTTTGTTCTTCATGTAGGTTCAAACTGGAATATGAGTGATGGACAGAAAAGGTTGTTTGATTTAGTGTGTGTGTGTGTGTGTGTGTGTAAGGTTTCTTTTATCAACCTCAGAAGTCAAATGAAAAGAACGACGAAAGTGTTTTTTTTCCATAAAGCTATGCCTTTGTGACAAAGTGAATTTTGGACTTGTGAAAGATTCCATCTGTTGCAACGGTCGATGACACCTGTCTAAATGAATAATAAAACAGACCTACATTATATCCTTAAACACTTTTCTTTGACTAATTGTTCTGTCGGACTTCTTCCTCAGCAGTTTCTTCATTGCTCGGGCCAAAACTCCTGTGTCAATCCCAAAAACAGATTTCTGGAAAACAAAGGTTGATCCTCTGCGATCGATGTTCATCTTGCAGACGGCCTCCTGTACCTGAGAGCTGAATGCATGGTGTGGACTTCCCCCACTTTACTGTTCATTTTCCCGCTGCTACAATGTTCAACTGATGCTGAATGTCTGCTTTCTGAATTTAGATTATGCTTAATAAAGCCATAATAATTACAAATAAGACCCAGGGTAGCCTCTTCTGTTCACACAAACGTTCTACAGTAAAACTGCACACAAAGGACTTTTAACACGGATGACATGTCAGTTTAATTATGCTGCCTTGATGGGACATTTGAATAGAAAAGAGAATCGATAATGTTTGGCAACAACTGAGCTTTTCTTACCTTGTAAAAAGATTCTGCTTTGAAAAAAGCCAGTGTAAGACGGTCGTGTTGAGATTATAAGCCTCGATTTAAGAAACTTTGGCAGCTGGTTGAAGTTAGGATTGGTCGTTTCACAGATGTTGGCAAAGTCAGGATAACAAATGTCCCGTCAAGATGCACGCAGATTTGGGCAAGTGGGTAATTACTAGTTTATTCAGTTTTTTTGAATTATATTTAATTAAACATCTACTGCCGTTAATTATTTTAGGGTTTAATAATAGCATTAAAACCATAGACTGTATATATAAAGATTAAAACATTTCTTCAAAAATATATCTGTCATGAATTGATTTTAAAACGGCCACTAGAGGGCGATACGCATTAAGACATGAATCGGTAACTCCCTATTTCCAACCTGTAAACCAAATAAGCTCTGATATAGTATGCACGTAAGCTGAACACAATCAGAGTTTATGTATTTTCAACTCTAACAGCAAAAGTTAAGAAAACAATATCAATTTATTTTTTAACTTGCATATGAAAGCAGATATTGCACATGTCCATAATGGCTTGCAGCAACACAATTTAATATAACATCACTCAACACAATGTAAAAACATTTACAAAACAAAGTATGCATTGGCATACACATTTCCCCTTTATACAAAGGATTATGGCTTTAGTTTAACAAAACCTCTTCAACATGGTCTATTAGTGAGTCTTAAGGAGCAGTTAAGGCAAAGGATGCACAATTTATGGTCTCTTTGTGGACCAGTAACTTGTGTTTATGGCATACATCTCACATCTTTTCCACTAACAACACGTGGACAGAACAGTGACAGAACTGTGGAGTGAAAATACCAAACAAGATTTGGATTCAAAGTCCTCTTTCCGTCTGAAAAATACTTTCCATTTGGACCCCCTTCTTCTCAGCACTTTGAAGACGCACATAAACACACTCCCACATCTCATTGCATCTCGTATTCATGTCTAGTTATTCTCACTGGCAGCAGAGGGGGGCCACGTCCTCGGCAGGTGAGGGGAAAAGCCGCAGGGCCTCTCTGGAGGATTTGCTGTAGCCGTTTTGGAAGATCAAGGCCTTCTTCACCGTGAAGAAAGAGAGCGTCTTGTCCCAAACGTCAGCGCTGGAGACCCCAGAGTTGAGCTGGTTCTCCAGGGCTGAGCGAAGCCTCACCGCTCGGTCCGTGCAGTTCCTCTCCAAAACCATCATCTTACACAGGCTGAAGATTAAAAGGAGAAACATCAAGTTAATGCTGGATACATAGTGTTTGTTTACGAAATTCAAGAAAATCTCCCTTCCCAATAGTGAAACAAACACAAGCTGTCTTCTCCTTTGCGGGGCTCCCAGACTAAAAACAATATCATTTTCAACTGCAATAGTCTTTTCCAAATGAGTGTATTAATACTTTAAAAAGTTTGAAAATATAAAAAACTGTTGTTCTCCATACTCTTGTATGGAGGCAAAACTCTCAGACAAAAATCTTAAAAACTGTTTAAATAAAAACACATTTACAATATGGGTCAGTGCTAAATTGGTGATGAACTGTTCCTTCAATAGATAACTTTGATCATCTGCCTCATAGCTTAGTCTTTCATTCAATATTGATTGAAAGTTCTTGGTCAATTAAATTCCTGCATCATCCCACGGTAACACATCCAAACTAAGAAAATCATCCCCATGACCTCAGCGTGACCTTGAGTGAGATAAAGGAAACAAATGCATCAAATGAACTTCTTCTTCAGATGAGTTCTGTGGATCTGAGCTTACGTTGTGTGCTGGTCCCTCATGGTGAATATCAGATAGTGTCCAGTCAGTCGGGAGCGTTCAGAGTTATGATTATTCCCACCACGACCTCGTTCCTTTTTATACTCATACCAACTTTCCCATCGATTTAATGTGATGCTGGTTCTCACACTGTTTGGCCAATCACAAAGCAGTGTTATGACAATAGGATGTGAATGAATTAGTTGAATTCATGGGGTACAATGGCCCAAATCCAAACAAACAGGTGGGAGGGGCCCTTCGTTGTCCTGTTGTCACTCAGCTGATGCTCCACAGCGATGGATATATCCTTGTCATTGTGTCGACTGGGAGTGATATGTGGTGGGAACATGGAGGAAAATGTCAGCCCGAGGTCGTCCTACATGGAGGAGAAGTTCGCCCATTCAACAAACTGGTGGAGAGAGATGTTCTGTATGACAGACTGACAACTTCCATTTTTGGTCAAAAATTGGATGGAATGTTCAAAAATGCATGTCTTTCCTAAATCCGAATAATACAAAAATTATCACAGTTTCAAATTATTCTAATCTTTTTTCCTTAGGCTAATATTTTAATCCTTAATATGTGTTTTTTCACCTATATTCTACTTTTTATAACTTTTCTTTGCTCAGACAAGTTTACATTTGTAAGCCCATACTGTAAAATAAACTTCCTCAAACTATCCACAAGTTTCACACACACTCCCTATTCTTCTTTTGAACTTTCTGTCTCTATTTCATCCTCTCCAATTCTCACGGTGAGCGTCTCCCATGCTTGATTGGCTGACAATAGCATACGATCCGTCCAGATGGTGTGCCTGGAAGCCCTGCCGACAGAACTGTGTGTGTGTGTGTGTGTGTGTGTGTGTGTGTGTGTGTGTGTGTGTGTGTGTGTGTGTGTGTGTGTGTGTGTGTGTGTGTGTGTGTGTGTGAGTGAGTGAGTGAGTGAGTGAGTGAGTGAGTGAGTGAGTGAGTGAGTGAGTGAGTGAGTGAGTGAGTGAGTGAGTGAAGGGAGTGAGTGAGTGAGGAGAGAGAGATGCGTGTGGTTTGTGTGTGTGAGAGCGTGTGGTGTGTGGGTGTGTGTTGTGTGTGTGTGTGTGTGTATGTGTGCTGCGTGCGTGTGTGTGTTTGTGTGTGTGTGTGTGTTGTGTGTGTTGTGTTGTGTGGTTGTGTTGTGTGTGTGAGAAAGTTTGTTGTGTGTGTGTGTGTGTGGTGTGTGTGTGTGATGTGTGTGTTATGTGTGTGAGTGTGGTGTGTGTGTGTTTTTGTGTCGTGTGTGGTCTGTTGTTGGTGGTGTGTGTAAAGAGAGCCAAAAGTGTGTGTGTTGCTGTGTGTGTGTGTGTGTGTGGTGGTGTGTGTGGTGTGTGTGTGTGTGTGTGTGTGTGTGTGTCGTGTGTGCTATGAGAGAGAAGTGTGTGTGTGTCATGTTGTGAGTGAGGGAGGGAGAGAGAGAGAGAGTGTTGTGTGTCTNGAGTGAGTGAGTGAGTGAGTGAGTGAGTGAGTGAAGGGAGGGTGGGTGGGAGTGGGTTGGTCACTCAATCTTTGTTCGATGGGGCACACTTCCTTTGTGCAGCCGGCCTCAGTGTCATTAACACTGAAGTGTGGGAAGCCTGGGACCACAGCGGCTCCCACGTTCCACACAGGCAGGAAGGGAGCGTGTGACTGAGACGTGGCCAGCGGCAGGCAGGTCAGCCAGCTGTGTGTGTGTGTGTGGGGAGAGAAAGGGAATGAGGGGCTGTCTGTGGTAAGAGTATGTGAGGGTTTGCCTGATGTGTGAACATGTGCTGGGAGTGTGGAGGCTGTTAGGATGTTTATGGTTGAAGCACTCTTCTTCTCCCGCGAGTCAAATCATCTCACCAACGGTCAAATTGAAGTGGACAGACTGAACTTCAAAAGCATGCCAGCCTCTTTTGAGTCCTTTACTCAAGCAAAAATATCCAGTGTAAGTATTGATTTGTTTCAGTGACACTTTAAAAGCAGAGTTTGCAAAGTGCTTTGACAGATGAAAAAAAAAACAGGGCAAAAGGTAATATAACAACAGAAAGCTTAACAGTAAGGCCTCCAAAGCACGACCAAATTAAGATCAAGATGCAGAGATATAAAAGAGAAATTACAAATTATGGTGAAAGATAACCATCAAAAGATGTTATTTACAATTGTATAATTTACAGTTCAACCAGAAGGTTGGTCATTAAACTGTGATAAGTATTTACATTTGAATAATTAGGATCTCTAAAATTCACCTGACGCTACCTTGCCCACACAAAACCCAAAAGAAAAGAACATTTAAAAAAACTGTATCATATTAAAGAACCAATAAATAATGGAAACTGTATGTGGGTCAAACAGAAATATGAATGTAAGAGTCCACATGTGGTTCTTTTCCTCATCAAGTACATTTTATTTGAGTCACAAAACCTACAGAGAGTCACTTTTTCTTTCCATCTCTAAGACATCTCAACTGTTGCACAGCTCCACGAGAAAGTCTGCCGTGTCAATCCGGTGGAAGTGGCTGCAAGTTGGCCTTTTCTAATGCTTGGCCCTCGGTAGCTCCCACGTGTGCCTGGTGGCGGAGGCACTTTGTGCTCAATTACGTGGCGGTTGAGATGACATGAGCCAGCGGCGTGCTTCCCTCTGGGGTCACCACTTTCCCATATCAACACAAGCACTGGGTCAGTCTCTCAGCTACCCCCCCACTTCCCCCCGCCCCACCCCGGGCTCTTTTCTCTCTCAGTCTATTCCTCCACCTGCTCCCCGGAGACACACTCATTGTCCCCACGGCTATAAACACTTCATTGAGCATGTGGCAGCCCTGCGTTGCTCAAAGCCCTTCCCAGCGCTCTCATTGGCCGAGGGACTGTGAGAAACTCCAACAAGCCCAAGACCCACACATTCATATGTAGATTTGGGAGTATAAATACAGGGCTGAGCCAGAGGAGAAGGCAGTTCAGACTCAACTGACTGTTCACAGCGAGCAGGAAACGCTCTTACTCTACAACTATGGCACCCACTGTTTTTGGACAAGCAAGCTACACTAAGGAACACATTGCTCCTGCTCATAAGGTACATTGATTTCTGCAAATTCACATAACCTTATTGTTGAATAGTTTTCATATGATATCAACAAAAAGTTGTATTCTGTATTCTAAATGTTTTTTCTTCTTCTTTCTTCAGCTGAGAAAGCCAATGGTAGAGAAGCTGCGCAGAGACCGCATCAACACCAGCATCGAGCAGCTGAAGTCCCTGCTGGGCCCGGAGTTCGTCCGGCAGCATCCCGACTCAAAGCAGGAGAAGGCAGACATCTTGGAGATGGCCGTGGCTTATCTGAGAGTCTGGCAGAAGCAAAGAGCCAGCAAGTCCTCTGGCATGGTGCCGGCCGGCGACGGGTACTCCCGCTGCATGCAGGAGGCCGTCAGCTTCCTGTCCCACTGCGAGGTGCAGACCCAGGCCCACCAGCGGCTGCTCAGCCACTTCCAGGGCCTGCAAGGGTCCAGCCCCCGCAGCCTCTCCCCTCCTGGCTCCCCGCTCCATCAGGTCAGCTCCAAGGGTGTGAGCCAGGCCAGCAGTGCCCTGTGGAGGCCCTGGTAGGATGGAGGCAGCATCACTTCCACCCTCAGAGATCTACGTCTGTGAACGTCATGGACAGAAAGTTAAAGACTCACTGAAGTCTGATCCCTTCTGCTCTGGCAGGAGTTTCAATGTTGTTTAGTGTTGAGGCGAAGTGGGCACAATGTGCCGGTACTCCTTTGGAAAGACTGAACATATACACCATGTGTATACACATTATGCACTTTATTTATTTAAAGCGCTTATTAATCTGCGATTGTGTTAAATGTCTCCATGGGGAAACAGTACTTTTGTTTGTTTGTTTTGCAAACGTCACTGAATGATCTTGTTGTAAAACCCACATTGGGTTGAAAGTCTTATTGTCTGAGACACTGTTTGATGAATGTGTTTACATGCTGTCTATCTGTGATACTGAGTATCATTGACTGATCATTTTCATCAGCTTGTTTTGGTGAATCAACGACATCCCATAAATGGATCCCATGGATCCACTTTTATTGTAAATCTTTTTATGATTACTTGATTATGACTATGTGTAACCATCATTTGGCCAATGTGTGAAGGAGTGTTTGAACTGTTCCTGATAGATGTTTTTTCATCTTCATGTGAATACCTTTTATAAAAGGCATGTTATGTTGACATCAATCTTTTTACTAAAAGAATCAGTTTAATTGCTTCATTGAAGTATTATTGTGAACTTGCAAAATAAATTGAAAACTTCACATGAAGTTTTTCTAAATATAAACAATTGTTGTGGCCTTCGCTTTCTCTTAAAAAATCAAACTGTAAAGAGGACAACATTTACAAACATGTCCTACATAAAACTTTTGTGTGCTGCTGACATTGAGCCTTGAAAGTCAGAATGAATCATTAATGAATTCTTTGAAAGCATGTAGTGTTTATTTGAAGTCAGAGTTTAACAGCAGCATCTCTTATGTGCCTTGCTCAAGGGAACAACAGCATATACATCAAGGTCTGGTTCCTGTAGCAGTATTCTTAGATAATAATAATAATAGTGTGCAACTTTGTCAGCTAATCATCATAGTTTATTTTAACTTTAGCATTAAGTTGCCATCAGGCCCTATACTGTACGTCAGTGTTCATATATTAACCGTTGAAACAATTTGCTTTGTATGTCTTCTTAAATGACAATTTCAAGTATTTATTGTGGAACCAAATCAAAATCAACTGTTAAATCTTACAGATCTTGATAAAATGCACATTTAAACGAAATTGAAAGTCTTACATAAGATAATAGGGTCTGACATGATTGAGTGATTATTCATTTTTAGTGAATATATTTGAATGACCTGATTTGCTTCCATCCTATAAGTTTATGTTCATTTATTTCAGAAGGCGCACTAAGCATGAATTAACATAAGCACTTGACCACGTTTCATCAAACAGGCTCTAACATCAGCACTCCCTGTCAGATCGATGGTATTTAACACCTGTATAGGGAAAGTTTTAAATTACTTTTAATCTTACTCCCCATATTTCCCATGGGATTATTAAAGTGTCATTTTATCTGACCTTACTGATGCACAGGTGTTAAACCAATGGAAAAAACTGGGGCGTGGAGGGAGCCCCCCCTCACATGCCCCACTTCTGTTGTGGTGGTCGTGGCATGCTGTCTAGTGCTTGAATTATGTCTGAAGTGCCACAAAAGTCTTTCACAACTATTTGTGTGTGCAGAAGTTGTGGAGAATGTGGCATGCCTGGGACTTTCTCAGGGTCTAGTTGGCCAGGCCAGATGGTCTGGCTGAAGCTGCCTCCCCTCCCCCTTCAACAGGAGATCAAACACCGTAGCTAATGTGATGTGTAACAAGACACACTTCTTTTGTTCCTGTCTCGGGGCCAGTGAATAGGCACAGAGTGTGGGAAACGGGAGATATCACACTCACAGAGAGATGGCTGACGGGAAGCCTCTCTGCGCCGCCGCAGGTCTGAGTATTGGTCGAGACTTTATGGCAGGAATTCAGAGCTCTCAGGCTGTTGGTGGGAGGGGAACTCGTCTTCACACACACTTGTAGACAAAGACCCCCAGCAGCCGTGTAGTGCACACTAACTCTGAGAAGAGGCACAAATTCAGACAAACATGTATACAAAGAAATCAATCGAGAGGAGAGGAAAATAACACCAAACATTGACGTGTCATGAGAGATTGGCCATTTTTATGCTTTTAATTTCTGCTGCAAATATGACAAGATAGCTACAGACATGCTGGAAGAAATACTAGTAACGTCCTATTACTAGTATATATGCTTAATTAAATACATTCTGACACAACCTCGATCCTGGCCTCGATCCTGTTTTGATAATGGGCTTTATAAATAAACATTGATTGATTGATTGACCTGATCATGCAAATGAAGAAGAAGAACAAGCCCCAATGTGACACCAACAAAATCAACAGGTCCCCAACCTGCTCAGAAGGGCACATGAAGTGAAGATGTACAGTGTTCATTAACTAAAGTGCTGTTGTATGATTACAAGATTCTTGTTCCTCATTCAAATATTTGCAATTGTATTATTTTGTTTTTCAAATTTGGGTTAGTTTGTTTTCCCTCAAACACAGTGTTTCAAATCACTCTGAAAAACCTTCTTTTTCAGAACAGAGTAGTCTTTCTGTTGTGGCATTTCTACTTTGACTTAATACAACTCTGAGTACTTGTTTCAGCATTACAAATGGGCTTGAATTAAAAGAATCAACACAGATTACAGGCAGACAGACTGTTCTGTGCCAGGCAGTGAAGACAGTTGACTTGATTTTTCCCAGATGGACCGAGACACAGAGTTTCTGTTTGTCCTGCAACAAAAGATCAATTAACATTCCCAGTGGAGCATTGAGGAGCGGCGCTGCTTTTGTAGCTCATTTACCCTGATGTTGGGGACTGGTGGGAAACTGTGCCGACAGGACTACTCACACTGCACCCACAAGGCGGCCTCACATCTGGGGCCAGCAGTGATGGAGGCCCTCAGAGGCACACTGCCAGCTTGCTCATAATGCCATTAACTTGACACTAATTTGACACAGTTCATATATAACAGGGTCTGCAGACCCTCAGGGGACATTAGGCAAGAGCTTATGAGGAAAGTTTGCCTATAGTTGTTCGGCAGTGACTAATATGTGACTCAAAACAACAATATCATAATTATGATTTGTTTCAACACTTGTAATTGAACATGCAGTATACAGGTTCCGAAAAACCCTCTCTCATCAAACACAACGTTTGAAATCCTACTTTTAGAAATGTTTGTTGTAATTGTCAAAATATAAGTGTATAAACTCGAAATAACTTGAAATAACAGTCACATATGCTTTAGGCCACCCTGGAGTATAGGCTAACCTATATTTTGGTAAAGTAGCCTAATGTAGAATCATATTCAAGTTTTGTTTTCAGCAAATGTATAGGTCTCCTCATGAAAGGCTTCATTTATAAGGTTTATCATGTCTTTAATTCTTTCTATTTATCTTTCTTTCTTTCTTTCTTTCTTAGTGTGATTTATAGTTACTTTTTGGGAGGAAACCTCAATTTCAAAAGAACTCAGATGCAACATTGCTAAAATACACCCCGTCCATGTTTTCTTAATAAGGAAGTGAAGTGATACTTACAAACTTAAAAAGTCATGCTGTGCACACGACACGAGCCCCTAACTGCAACACGACAACACGCGATCTTCGACTCGCGCCGGCCATTACATGCGCCCCTCGCCTGCCTTCACACCTGGTGCACGAGCCAGCGGCAGCCTTTGATCAGCGTCTCCTCACATTATTGCAGTTTCTTCACACATTATTCCCGTGGGAAACTCCCGCGTTCAAGAGAAAATGTGAACTGTGAACTGTGAACTGCAGCGCGTGATTGTAAAAGCAACAGGTGGGTAATGAAATGTTTCCCCTCAAGCCAGTTTAACTTTAATTACCTCTTTACCTACTCCTTCCCTTCCTCTTTCAGTTAATGTCCCTCATTTAAACAGTATTTAGACTAAATGCAGGGAACCTATGGCCAAATAATCAAATGCTCTCCCGAAAACAAGATTTAGATGTGTCAAAACACTCCTGTCTGCAATATATTTGGGAGTAAAATGAAAGCCTTCAGTTTATATTGTTTTATTGAGTGAAGCATTTGCTCCTAATTGCAGTAACCCCCCCCCCTTTGAAGATGCTCACTTTGGTGTGTATCAATTCCCCTTATTTTACCTCTAAAAAAAATATTTGTCCCTTGAATTCATGATTCATTCTCAGATGCACGCTATGATAACATGTTAATTACCTGTTGCTTATCTTGGGAAACATGCCCCACACAGATAAATGCTCTCTGAGTTATTGACATGTCCTCCATTGTTGTGCTGGGAGTCCCACTGGTCAGAGTGTGGGAACCCCAGCCCTGCCTCAGCCACATGGCTTTGTTATGCTAATCCCTCAGTATAAAATGAGGAGCAGCCCCTCCTGGGACATCACAGCTCACACTGCACTCCAGAAGAAGCAGCGACCTTCACCTGCACAGACATGGCTCCCTGCTCCACCAACTACTCCTCTATTCATCAGATTAAGGATCTCTGAGAAAAGACAACAAATTAAAGTGAGAAACTCGGATTGGATTGAAAATGCCTTTTTTAAAACTCATGTATATCATTAAACATTTTTGATTGTTTATTATTGGAAACATGAAACTTATCTTTCTGTCTTCTTTTCCTTGAGTTAAGAAAACCCGTTTGTGGAGAAAATGGCGCAGAGATCGCATCCAACACTACATTGCATCCGAGCCAAGGCTCAAGGCCATCCTGGAGAAGGAGTTCCAAGCAGCATGAGCCCAACTCCAAAGCTGGAGAAAGGCAGACATCCCCTGGAGATGACTGTGATTTCCTGAGGCAAGGCCAGCTTCAGCCGGGCCCTCTGTCAGCAGCGACTACAACACGCACAAGNCACAAAGCCCTCAACAACCAGGCTCCCCCCCCTACCTCACAGACCTGCTACACCACCACACCCCTTCCCGCTGCCTCCGATCATCAGAAGCCAACCTCCTATCCATCCCCACCCGCATCAGTCACCGGACCTGGGGGGACAGAGCCTTCTCCGTCGCTGCCCCCACCCTCTGGAACTCACTCCCACAACCCATCAGAGACTGCACCGACCTCACCAGCTTCAAAACACTCACAAAAACTCACCTCTTCAATCTGGCTTTTAATGTGTGATTGTTTTTGTATTGCTTGATTTTAAATTTGACTTTAACTGTATTTATTTGTTGTTCTTTTCTTTTCTTTTCACTATCTTTGTAAAGCGACTTTGAGCACCTGTAAAAGCGCTAACAAAATAAATCTATAAATTCCCAAACAAGGATATTATCGGTTTTGCGGCATGCAGCAGGAGGAGGGAGCCACAGATTAGCCTATCTAATCACACAGCCTGACCTGCGTCACATCAGCAGCATCCCTGCAGCCGTTATCAAACACTGGAGCACACAGGGGAGAGGTGCTGGTGATTATCTCAAGTGATGTTGCTATATAAAACTTCTATTTGTGGAGTTATATCTTATTAAGGGGTTATTAACTAATGAAGGATTAGGAGCCTGTGTTGGGTAACTATTTTCCTGCGTGTGATTTTGTGTGTGTGTGTGTGTGAGTGATTTTGTGTGTGTGATTTTGTCTGTGTGTGTGTGTGTGTGATTTTGTGTGTGTGTGCGTGCGTGCGTGCGTACGTGCGACCCAGGCTGAGTATTGGGAAAGGGGATGAACAGCCAAGAGGGCACGTTGAGACTAGCCCATTGTTTAACAGTCCACATATTCACCGCCTCCCTCTCAATCTGCAGCCCCTCACCCTGCAACTCACAAGGCTCCTGGGCTGAGCTGCATGAAGACACTGCAGAAATTGGTCCTCTATTCTGAGAATCGATTCATAATTTAAACTTTATTTGTGCAAAAATACCAAACAATCCGTGGTCCAAGTTCATGAAATGTGATGTTTTTTAGCTTTCATCTGCTTTATTTAACTAAATATCTCAGAGTTTTGGTCTGATTTTGGTCTCAGACAAAAAGAGACAGAAGAACCCAAGTGCATTGATTAGTCTAAAAGCATATTAGCAGATGTATCCATATTGTATCCACATGTTATGATAGTTAGTTGCTGTCTAACACAAAGGGCACTGTTGTATGCACAAAGTTTACAAAAGGACTTTCTGGTATTGAGTTTCATTGTTTGCACACACTTCAATGATTGCAAATTTTTTTGCACAGATGTCTCAATGCCTTAAATCCGCTTTTAACCATGTGCTGCCCACTTCTTGTGCTCTTTATGACTGAAGGAGAAATGAAAAACAGTGAGTGAACTATCCTATGTTTCCCCACTTTTTAGGGACAACTAATCAAAGCTGCCCTTATTAACAAAGCGGCCTTCACATCCATGTTTTTGTCAGTGTAATGACAGTGGACGAGCAGATGAGAATCAGGCTGTCGTCGCAGTGAGATCTCTAGATCAATTTGACAGCACACTGAGGACTGAAATGTTAAAGGTTAAAAGAAAAGGACAGACTGAGCTCTGGGCTGTGTGGTGACACACCTGTGAACTGTGCACAGACAGCTGTGTAGCCGAGGGGCGTGTTCAGACCAACGCAAACCAACCAGACGGAGGTATTTACTCTCATTGTAGTACTGACATTCTCCAGGAAATGAGTGTCTTTGGTGCACCTCTGTGCTAATAAAACCTACAATGGATTTAGTGATTTTGTGTGACTGTCTTCTCTTCTTCATTTAATTTCCTCTGAGTTTCCTTGTCTAGCTTTTTTCAAGACTGTTGCGGTTCAGCAGAGGTCTGATTTTGGGCATGGACACACTCTTTTAGCGAGAACCACTCAAAGGTCTGTTAATATAACTGTCCTTAGACCTGATAGGCCTGAATAAAGCTATTATCATCTCACCCATTAACCCACCCCTCCCCCCTCTACTTTCCATCCTTCTGTTTTCAATTCAACAAGTGAGTGAACAACTAGCACTGGCTGGATAATCAGGAAGAAGGATCTACTGTACTAATGATAAATATCCTGCGTATTTGACAGCCACACATATTACAATTGTTTTAATAGATAACAATTTAATAAATGTATATATATTTGTCTATTTTATAGATGTCCCGCCCATTGGCCTCTCACGTACAATGTGTGGGGCGCTAGCCAATAGAAGCCAAAGAGTGAGTCACTATGTCACGGAAGTAAACAATGGAGTCCAATGGAGGCGTTTCAGGCAGGGGGGGGGGGGGAATTGTGTAGGGGAGAGAATCTCTCAGGGGTGAATTTTAGCCTTTGCAGACACTTTGCATGCCCAAAAATAAATAAAGAACACACTACAGGAGAGGGAAAACCACAACAGCATAATAGGGCACCTTAAACACTTTGAGATGCATCAGAACTTGACTTGGTATCAGCCAATGCCCAAAGTCCATGTGTCAATAGTGTGACTGAAAAGTTGGGAGTGGTGCATCCTCAATACATAAACTAAAAACTCAGTAACATTTGTACGCTGAAATACACTGTAAAACCTTCTTGGAGACACTATTTGAACATCATGCTTGCAGACACTTAGCTCACCTTCTGAGGGGCGTTGATGACACCGGTGTTGTAGCCAAATTGCAGTGATCCCAGCACAGCTGTTCCAACAGCCATCAGCAGCGGGAGCGTTACTCGCTATAAGATTGAGAGACAATAGAAAGACTTGTTAGAGGACAGACCAGCTTAACCAGTTATTCAACTTTTTACCCAGTTAGCAAATTAAATAACATGTCACTTGTTAGACGCTTTTATCCAAAGCGACTTACATACTCAATACTGTGGGCAATCCCCACAGGAGCACTTTGGGGTGAAGTGTCTTGCCCAGGGACACAACGACATGCTGACTGCAGTGGGGTTTGAACCTGTGACCCCCTGATTCGAACATCAACGCACAACCCACTGCGCCACACACCTCCTGACAAATGAATTATTTGTCCAAGGAGTGCAAATAGTTTGACTTTGTGTTGGTTCATATTTCCTATAATACGATGGACGTATCTAGAAACTTGCATCAGTCGAAAACATTAAGTTAATGCCAATTTATTTTGGGAACAAAGTGTTCACTATCTTGCTGTATTGCACTTATTTTGAAGTGTGGTTGGGCTTCAGGTGGGCTGAAAATATCTGACTTAACAAAATGTTCATCTTGGTCAGCTAAGCAAGCAAACAAGTACAATCAAAATTAAAAAAAGCCCTGAAATATCTTGAAGATGTTTGTCCGTTTTAAACAACATGGTCAAATTGGACTGGCCACAAAAGATGTATTATGATACCTAAAGAGATGAAGAAATGTATTCAGCCAACAATCAGACAGGCACCTGTTCTCTGAGGCATGTTTACAGAGTTGTGGGCGAGCTTGGGCTGAGAAAAACTCTAGTCTGGTCTCTGAGTGGGGTCCCGCAGGGTTATCCAGATATAAACCTGCTTATTGGAAGAAGTCCAGGTTGGACCCAGTTAGCATGTTATTGTCTGTGATCCTGCTCCTGTTATTACAGAATTCATTTGCTGCTTGAGAGTAGAGCCTGGTAGATTAGAAGAGATTGTCCTCATACCACAAAGTTAATAAACCAAGAATATGTTGCTGTCTACTTCCTTCTCTCAGACAGACAAAGAAAAAACAGCCTCCAGGAACAATTTACCTTTTTCGGTGTTTACTCAGACCTGCTATCACTTCTCCTTCTACTAACTGTATAACGGAATTATTCAAAAGGAGAACTTTTTGAAAACGTTATGAAAACAGTAACAATGATTACACACGTATGTCACAAATGTGTAATTATCTCTCGAAAAGTGCACATTAGATCAGATTAAAATCTAGATCAATATAAATACGTTTTCCAACTTTTATCACCACACCATCAGTTATCATGTGTGGATGATTAAAGTTTACACTTGTGATTCACACCAAATCAATTTCCACAATGATTCACACCAGATAGGTTCCTTATGTTTCGCCAACAGAAGAGCCGACCTTCACAAGAGTAGACGTAATCTCGCTTTATCATGTGCAGACAAACAAGAAGAAATAAAACATCTTCATATAACACAATGTCAGGACACAAATCATGCTGTTGCAAAGGGTCAAACCTGTTATTGGGGTTATAGACCAGAAAGAAAATGGACACAGCCCAATGACACCACGAGTACCTCTGACCCACAAAGACGTTAGATCACAGCACAAAATGAGAAAAACCTATGCAAAGTCCATTTCCACATATAAAAAATCTAAAATATAACTGTTTTTTCCTTGAAAAATGCTACACCTTACACTAATGGCACATTTCCACTGCAGGGCCTCGCACGGCTCAGTACGGTATAGTTAGGCCTTGGTAGGCCAGGCTCACTTTATGCTGCGTTTCCATTACAGTTTAGGAACTGGGGTAGTAACTATAGTAACGTGGTGTAGGCGGAGCCTTGAGGTCATCTTCAATGCGAACCACAGAAAACCAACACAGCCATTAGCTGTTAGCACTCAGAGGTCACAGCTCCTCATATCTGTTCAGAAACTAGATAAAAGTTAAACAGGTACAAACCACAGACTGTCTGTGTCATGGTGAATACAGTCGCTGGTTTATTTATGTCTGTATAGGCCGTTGTTGTGAGTGTGGACGGTCGGAGCATACACTGCGTTAGCTTAGCCAATCTCCATTCAGAAAACACGCATTTTAAAAAGGTTTTTCGCCTGCCGTCTGTCTGCAGACTTGTCAAAGCATTGATTCATGGTTTTTACTATCCGGTATCAGTATGTTGTTACTTCGGCATCATTTTGAAACGTGTATTACAATTAAATCACGGTAAAATATGTTCATCTTGTTGTAGTTGTAGCCCCCTTGCCAGCGATTCTCTCACTAGTTTAGTATATTAGCCCCGGAAAGAACCTGGATTTTGGAGAGCCAGAAAAACTGTGAAATAGTATCCATTAGCCGGAACTACCCCTAGTGGAAACGCAACAAATAACGGGCTGGGTTTGGCACGGCACGCTTAAACCATGCTACGCGCTGCAGTGGAAATGCGCCATAAGTTTCATGAAAATTGGCCAGTGTTTTTTCTCAGAAAACAACTAATCCAACAAACAAAAAACCAACAAAACCAAATAAGCATAATCTTCTTGCCGGATGTTGATCTATACCACAATACTTTATACTATATAATCATTTTTAAATACTAAATATAAACATTTACCCACTGGATAACAGCAGAAACAAGCGTGGACCATATCACTGACATTATCACCTTCACAATTGATATGGAAAGACTTGAGTTGCCACACTCATTTTAACATCCAGTTTTTTAAAAACAACATTAGAATGAACTTGTACTTGTGTTTTCTGCCCACCTTAATGTGAGTCCATGTTAACTCTGTTTACTGTTTTGGTGCACCGACTCCTGAGGGATACTCTTAAGCTGCTAAATGCTCCACTGTGTATACCAGCTAGCATCTAACTTAATCTGTTTCCTCTTTGGGGCTGGGGCAGGTCATGTACATTACATTACATTGCATTTAGCTGACGCTTTTATCCAAAGCGACTTACAATAAGTACATTCGACCAGGAAGATACAACCTTGAAGAAAACAGAATCATATAAGTACATCAGGTTTCATAGAGCCAAACATTTCAAGTCCTACTCAACTGGCTATAGATAAGCCAGTTCTTTATTAGTATATAAGTGCTCTGTTAGCAGTTCTTTGTTAGTAATTCTATCGCTCGAAGTGGAGACAGTGGATTCCTTCCTTAAGACTCGGTCTCTAACCTTAAGGCTAATTCTCTGGTTACATTTTCATTAACTGTAAGCTCTCAAACCAGAAGAACCGACCCCACCAGGTTTAAAAGGACAATCCCCAGAAATTATTTGAAGTTATTGTGCATTCTCCTCTGTAATATAACACAGAGCAGCAGTAAGCCTGGTGACAGAGGCAGCATGGGGACAAAGAGTCAACACATTTTCTGTGGGGACAAGTATTTATTTCCTGCATGATGAAGAGGATCGAGAGCTATGAAAAAAAGAAAAAAAAGTGAACCGTGACTTCAATAAAGACTCGCCTTCACTGCAGAACCAATAGGAACCCTTGTTAACAGTGTAATCAAGGCTATGACAGGAACTGTATTATGAGCAAAAACACACATACACACACCCTTTTTCAGCCTTTTGGGCCGGGCTATTCAAAGAGTCTTGTTGCCAACGAGGAAACCAACCCGATCTGACGACATTCTGTAAAGCCACTGCTGATCAGAGAACGAGCGAGAAACAGTAACAAGTTTTTGCTGCATAAATACAAGAGACATTCTGTCCGTCCATTTGGAAGAAAATGTCCACTGAAGGCTTGTTTAATCCCACCCCTCAGTGACATCTTTACCTTTAACCCATATTTCGTAGAGACGTCCCTCTGCCTGGCCTCAGTCAATACATACTGTTTGTATAGGCCAATGTGTTCACTCAAAATACACAAATCCCAATGTTTTGGGACTTTCTTCAGGCAAACATTCCCTGCTCCCATCTTAAAGGAAAGTAGGTGAGTTGGATATAATTCTTTGTGTACAGAAACTGAAGAATAAAACATGACTTCCTCACCAGTGGAACAATGAAGTCACACCCAAAACAACTATTTCATGATAATAGCCTTGATCAAACGCCGGTGATTGTTCTTCAGCTCGCTACCTTTTTCGCATGTTTGAATCAGCTGCAGCTCTGTGTTGTTTACATTTTTTAAATGAAGTTCCTGCATTGGTTTACTTGCACATGATGGATAATTAGTCTCAAAAGCCTGGCATTACATTGCATACCACACTAATCCACATGCATACTTAAAGCTGATTACAGGAATAGGATTTCACTTTCTTAGAAGGATGGTATTTTGACATAAAAAAGGCAAAATAAGGATTGCTGAAGTCTCAAAATATTTCCCAACAGGAGGATTATTTATAAAAAGCCTGTTTTATTAAAATACAATATAAACAAAGCATGTCAGTATCACTTTTAATATCAGTACAAGCCATATTGAAAAATAAAAAGGGGTGATTAATGCCTTGTAATTAACGGGGTTTACAGAGATTTGCGGATATTTTCAGTCTTCATTCTAAAGATTTGGGGTTTATATAATAGTGACTATAACAAGGGAAAGTCCATAATCGCATTGGGAATGTGTCCTGTGGGGGGGTCTTATGGTCCTTTGTCAGACTTAATCATCTGACACGTTGAGTTCATGAGACTTATGAATGTAATAACTATTTTCTTCTTCCATGCCTAAGCTGTATCTAAATGCACCATAGAGCTGAACAACATCCATGCAAATCTGCCCTATTTGCATGTGACAAGTAAAAAGTGGTGTTGGCCTGCAGCGAGGAACCTTTCTGTCTAGTCATTAACACTGTTGATGGCAGCTCTGGTTGCTAGGCACCGCTGCCTCTATCTGCTCTTATTGGGTAAACACTGCCTGCAGTAAACAGGAGTGAAAGAGAGCAAAAATAATAAAGCACTCTATCACCTGGAAATCAGCAGGATGGAAATGTAAGATCTGTGCAAACATTTACTGTATACACACCAGCTCACAATCGACCAGGCCAAGCCTTTCTAAATAACTCATACAAATTATTATATTGGATTAATGACAGTAAAATATGACGAGGACATTAAGTAGAAGATTCATCTAGATAAGGATATGTGCAACTATGACAGCTAATATAGACCATTGTTTAACTGATTATGCTTAAACCAAGCCTTTTACCACCAATGCGATAGTAAGCTCTGACAGAGAGGTGTGATAAATTCTTCAAAAACAAAACGATAGTGGTTAAACACTTCTTTCAAGGAAATGTTAGATTTTACCACAACAAAAAAGGAAGCGTGCTGCGAACAATAATCAAAACTGAAGTAGGCAACTTACATATAACTTTAAAGATCTTTAATTTGAGTAAATGTACCAGTACATCAATGTTAACATATTACATTATAACAAAGTGCTGCATTAAATATGCTACTTTAGTACACATACAAAAGCAATCTTTGGTCCTTGTCCAGCCTTGGTTGAGGGAGAGCTAGTTTTCTCTATTTTATCTACGGTGGTGATACAGTGGCAAAAGATAAATACATCTTGAAATACTGATTGTTAAAAGGGTTATGCTGAGGGCTTGCTTTAGTTTGTTACTATTACAAAAATAATGACTAAATAATGAATTATTATTTTTGTATATTTGTATTTGAGTTATACAAGTTGAAAACAACCAACGTAAAGTCAAATAAAAAACAATTACAATCATTTATTTATTTACTTTTTGACTTTTCTTTACTTCTTCTTTTGAAGCCAACCGGAAACAAATAGTCAAACTTTTTCCTCCGGATTTCCTTTTACCTTTTTGTAAGTTAGTCTTCACGTCTATCTTTAACAAGGGTTTTACTTAGAATTGAGCGGTGTTTTAAAGCAGAAGCAGTAATTTGGCTCAGCTCACTTCCTCCATGCCAGAGTGAGCTGGATTCTTTGTGATGGCCTACGCTGATGCTGTCACGTCCCCCTGTGTGTGTCACCTCCACAGTCTCAGGTTACACAGCTGTGGGAAACCTAAGGAGCGCTGTCCTCGCCTCCACTCCTCAGCTCTGTTCAGCCCTAAAGCCTCCTCATGCTTGGGCAGTGGGGTCCGTTTCCAAACATCTATTAGCAGTACTTTAATGTAGATGGATGTATCTTTAAACCTAATTGGCATAGACTGTTTGACACTGATGTCGATGCATTTAAAGCTGTGATACAATGAGTAATTTACAACTAAGTTTTTCTAGGCCTAAAATGCTATTTTTCAGGCAAATGTTTGTATACTTTGAAACACTTTATATTAAACAAGTTACTTTCCTAGGTGTTTTGTGAAAACCAGTGTCCTCTGTCCTGTTATTGTCATTGCTCTTGTGTGTGTATAATGTGTGTACACAGACTCCTTGTGTGATGTTGAAATCACTAAATAAATGGGCAGAAAACATGATGTATCATTAAATAATTTAAAAAGGGAGGTGTGTGGTGCAGTGGGTTGTGCGTTGATGTTAAAATCAGGGGGTCACAGGTTCAAACCCCACTGCAGTCAGCATGTCGTTGTGTCCCTGGGAAAGACACTTCACCCCAAATTGCTCCTGTAGGGATTGCCCACAGTATTGAGTATGTTAGTCGCTTTGGATAAAAGCATCTAACAAGTGACATGTAATGTAAAAGGGATGGGCACATTTGCCTATGAAAATCGCCTAGCATATCAAACAAGTATGCAACATGACACAGACTTGAATATGTGCCATGGGATTGTCTTAGTATCCTGGAACTCCTATTTATTATTAACCTTTATTTAAACCGTGTAAAACTGCATACTTGACCTGCAGAATTTCTTCTTTATTTTTGAATGGCGCTTTTTTATCTGTATGCGCTGCACATACTGTTTTAAAGCCTTATCCGTCAGGGCCAGTGAAGCTCCAGCCCGTCACAGTGAGATCTGATAAGAATGTTTTCACAAATGCTAGTGTGGCTCATATAAACAAATGTACTATTTTATATTAGATTTATGTCATAGAGACAAGAGACGGCTTATATGGATTTTTGATGGTTTGTTGTATCAATACAAGTTGGTTTATTCTGTAGCACATTAATAAGAAGAAGTCAATATTCCAGAGAGACACAGATAGGCGGTGAATTAACTATTGTATACAACCATTTTCTCTCTGTGAACAGTGATCAGTACAGTGTGCAGAAAATTATCCAGTTTCTCAGCAAAGTGAATAAAATGTAATCGGTCTTTCATCTAAATTAAAACCTTCCTAGAACTCTTGATCAAAACTTTGCAGCAGAGCCTCATTAAGCCTTATTAGAACATGGCTGACAGTTACACTATAAGACATACTGAAGGGAGCAAGTCATGCAGACAAAAGTAAATCTACTGGACTGTCTTAAGAAGGCAAGAGTTGGCACACGGCTAAAAGGCGCAAGATGGAGAGGAATTAAGCTTGTGCAATTAGGTCTGTACAATGTGAGGCTTGACTCCCAATCAAAATACCTGCACGGTCAAGTCTGTCTGAGAAAAAAATGTTTAGTGGCTGTTTCCTTCAAACACAGCAGGTCAACTGTATGCTTGTCCCCAATTAGAATATCCATTTTTTGTCTAAGAAAACAAGAAGACTGACTTGAGCTTACTGTTGTTGAAAATAAAGCTCTTATTTGGCCAACAATGTGAGGTCATTAGCATTGCATGACTACATGGCGAAGCAGGCAATTGCGTAAGAATTGGAACAAAGCTGCACTCAAATAGTTAGATTGAAAAGCAAGACAAAAATACTTAAAACTAAAAAGGGCATGGGGGGCGCCAACCTCTGCTAATACCAAACGGCCTATCTCGCAACTTTAACTAAAGTAACAAAATACAATTTGGTATCCGCCCCACAATTTGTATCCACTCCTAAATAAGATGGGTTTATTCTTGCACATTTTACATTTAACATATAAATATTAAGTTGTGATCATTTAAATATCTACAGTGTTCAAATGCACAGTTTATAACATGGCCTACGTTACATCAATGGCATGACATCTTACTGAAACCACCGGTGACAGACACAGCATGTTTGTATTTTTTATACCACAGCGTTTTACACTGCACCTGGGCCACTTTGACGGAAATTAAACCGACACTTCCTACACAATGCTTTTTTACCAACTTGAGTCAAAGTTTCCATGTACGTGTATGCCACACATAACAAGGCACAACACTAAGTACCAGCCAGGTATGAAAATCCTGTCCACGAGATGTTAATTAGCCTGTGCTAAACTGCTTTTTCACTACAGCCTTGCAAAAGAACAGCTCAACCATTCTGGAAGCCACAACAGAGGGAGTGAAGCAACGAGCCTGGGAAAGAGAGGGACAACTTGGCTTCAACACCCCAGGGTTGGCAACCGCTTATTCCCTCGGCCAAGTCTCACTCTCTGTGGAAATCTGTTGTGTCGGTGTCACAGTGGAAACTGGGAACGGAGAGGACCGTTCCCATCACGTCCTCAACAGACTCCGACCAGCTGAAAGGTCTGAACAGGCAAAGTTTGCTCTTTGGCGACAGCTACAGAAACACGTTCTGACCACAATGTCAGTCTGGGCTGCCCCACTGCATTAGACTTGTCTTACATCAAAGAAGGGGGACGTTTTTAGTATATTTCACTGTGCAGAGTGTCTGTGTGTGTGTTTTTGTAACTGGGACTACAAGAACAAAGACAGTGTTAACAAACACGAGATAAATCATGTTTACTTTCTGAATAACTGCATCACGGTGTACAGCTGATACTAGGTTTGGATTAGCTTAGTGATTGATTGATTGATTGATTGATTGATCAAGTAATAAAAGGATGCTTGATGTATTGCTTAAGAACTACATATTATGTTTGTGTGTTTTTAATTTCGATCGCTTCTTCTGTCGTGTACATACATCTTTTGGTATATTTGGCTCCATAGGAAAACTTTGATGCACATTCAGTAACAGTGTGTGAGGTTGTGGTTAGTTACCATGGTGATATCCGGACGCGTACACCGAGGACTACAAAAAGACAAACGAGGTGACTGGGGATGTCTATTCAAAACATTGCGAGCTCGAATAAATCATTTAAACCAGCTATTGTTGCCAGACTTATTACTGAATATCGTTCTTAATGTGATACCAAGTCCATCTGAGACCTGTGTACACCTTCAGACAGCCTCCAAGTGAAGCGCACGTTGTTTACTCACAATTTGAAAGCAGCGTGAAGTCTTCAGCTGTGGTAAGCTGTGATCCGCTCAGGCGAAACTGTGATCCGACTTCTGTGGCTATCTACCAGTGATCATGTTTAATATGAAAGACTACAAACACGTGTATCCCGTATAACTTTGCAGCACTTATCCAGATAAGATGTGACTGTTTACTTGGTTAACTTTCGTTATGCATCGATACAGCGACACATACCAATGACGAGGATACTCACATACGTTGAGAACTACAAACACATATATTCATAATTTTTACACTGCATGTGAGCATCGTTTCTATCTTAACATGTATGCTTTTTAATTGTTCTTATATTTTTTTTATCTATTCCTGTGTAACTTGGTAATATTAATATTAATTCCTTGTTATTGTTGTCTTTCCATCTGTCGGTGATGATTATACCTAGTACTACATAACGAAACACATGGCCTGATTTGCATATTGGAACTTTATGTGTGCACTAGAATACATTTATATGTAAAATTAACACTTATCACAACATAATGTAGGGCAGGCTGATAAAGTAGGATATCTGATCTCGGTGGGTCTTAATGAGGCTTGATACAGATCTCAGTCAGTATACTATTTACCTATAAGCAAATGCCTAGGCTACTATAATATTTATATTTTATATTATATGGCTTAAAGTGTACATCAATTCGCTTACATTATAAATGATGGTCGGGTTGCATTTTTCTGGAACTTTTTAACAATGTTAATGTAAGAATCTGGTCTGTGGTGATCTAACTTGTCGTATTAATCCGTAGCTCAATCATAATGCGTAGGGCTCGAGTGATTTTCGCTGTTGGGACTCGGGTTTGAGTCCAGCATGAAGTTTTTTGTTATGTTCATGTCGATGCAGACTGAATATTATGTTGGAATAGAGGATTCCTAATATTGTTTGCCGAGACCAAAATTAATGACAAAGCAGCATTTTAAAGTCTAAATATCCCTGCACATGCAGCAATGACATGTCTGCTGCAATCTTTGCAAAACGAGTTAACAGTCTCATCTTATCTGGATAAGTTCTGCAGTATACCGTTTTTATATAGGGATACATGTGTGTTTAGTCTTTAATATTAAACATGATCGCTGGTAGATAGCCACAGAAGTCGTATCAGTTTCACCTGGGCGGATCACAGTTTATAAACCAGTTAATTCAAAAAACCAGTTAAACTCGAACACCGGAGCTTCCGGTTTAGGAGGTGCGCACGCAGCGTCTCGTTTTAACTGAATAATAGTCATGTTTACATGGACATACTATTGCCTAATTACCGCCCCCCTTCCAGAGACGCACTGTCAAACACACTCATACCTGCGCTTGGTATGACATTGAAAAAGTTACATTAAATACAAATACATTACAATAAAATGACTGTTGTTTAATCTTCACATCTTGTGATCATGTCTATAATTTTGAGCACCAAATTATTGAAAAGTATCGATAAGAGTATCGAAAAATACCGGTATCGATAAGCAGTAGCCTATCGGTGTTGGTATCGATAAAATCCAAATGATACACATCCCTACTCGTGGGTATAAATAGCTCTTGTAAACTTGTGACCTTTTTTCCCTAAGTGACATAATACTTCATCACACCAACACTACGCAGGAAACACGCGAGACAAGAAAATCATCCTTAGTTATGACGTAAAGGAAAATATAACAAAGCTCACAAACTGTTGATTTTTAGATGCAAAAATAAAAAGGAACATTATTTAAGATAAAGCGACTTAAGGTTGTTTTTGGGTGCAGAGATGAACTGGTCTACTTTAGTGTATAGTAAAGAACATAAAAGCGCCCAAAATAAAATTGCCTACTTTTATATACGCAAACACGCCTTTAGTTGATACAGAAGGATACAGAACGACGTAATACATGACATAAACATTAGCTGCTTTGTGTCTCTCGGTGGTGGCACACGTGGAAGTGCCTCAATGGGTTAAAATATAGTGAACTCACTGAACTCATGGGTCCCTTTGGTAACATTGACAGCTCAAAGCTAAGAAAAAAACACACATGGAACCGGTTTGACTGGATTTCAATGTTAAAGCTACATGAAGTGAACTGAGTCACAGTGTGTTATTACCTTTCCTGAGTCCATGGCTGCGATGAGTGGGAGATATTCTTCGTATTATTTGTCTTTTGTTAAAGTTGAAGGCGATGGAGGGACGTCCTCGGCGTCTTCCGGTGGGTTTTGCTCAGAAATTTGTAATGTTGAAGGCTATTTTTCTCAGTTGAAATCACAAAGTTCGGTTGAGTGTTCTTTAAAGAGAAATGGGTCAAGTCTTTTGTGTGGGGTTCTCTGTAAAAAGCCGGGCACCAGCTTGAGTTTCTCCCGCGTAGTGCAGTTTGTGTCGCGGGTCCTTCAGCTCTATCTCACCATTTCACATGAGTAAAGTCTTCCAGGATGTTGGTGTTAGGGCAGCCGAAGAAATACCGCCTTGTCCGGCAACAGATCTCTGGAGGCAGAGACCAGTTACGCTTCATATATTATAGCTGACGCAATGTTTAGTGGGATGTGCCCGATACAGGCCCATCCTCCTAAGGAGCCAATGAGAGGCTTTCCCATTAGACACACACCAAGCCTGCCAGCCATGGGAGGGAGTATTCAGATCCCTTACCTAAATAAAAGCAGAGATACAAAAAATACGCAGCTAGAAATGAAAGTCCTGCATTCAAACCATAAGAATAACTACAGTATTATCAGCTAAATCTACTTAAAGTATCAAAAGTAGGCTACTTAGCTATGCAGCAGAATGAAGTGTGTTACTGTTATTATTGAGGCTATTATGTATGCATGCACTGTAGATTATCCATTCAATATTTGTGTTTTGTATTGTTATAAACTTGCATAAATCTTAACTTGTGTGCATAATTTAATGTAATTGTGGTTTTTGTTCATTTTTTTTAATAACATTTTTTAAATCACCTAATTTTTGTTTATAAAAAGGCCTGTCTATCCTGGACTTTATTTATTTGCACTGTTGTCCCCTTTTTCATTGTAGTTGTTATGTCTAATTTTGTGTAAGTACATTGATAGCAAAGTCGAATTCCTTGTACAATACCTGTCCAATTAATCAGACTCTGATAATTGTATTGTTGCCTTGCTCAGGGGGCACCTCAGAAGTACTTGATCGTTGTGGGACTTGAACCAGTGACCTTGCAGTATGGACTGAGCCCCACAGCCCTACGTTAAACAGGTTCAAATTATATCTGACAAATGAGGTAAAAACAGTTTTGTCAATACCTAATTTACTATGACAACATGTTGTTGAGTGAGTATACAATTTGTTTTTAATTAAGTGTCTTCATGTAATGCAATGTCTATCCTTTCCATTATCATTTAACTTCTAAGCGAATTTGTGCAGTCCCATATGTAACCCAATGGTCTTATGTTTAGTAAGTTTATTTTAAGAACACTTTGAGTGTTTTACTTTAATTTGAAGCTGTTTTTGGAATATAATGGAATAATGCCATTCATGCTGATTGATGTATTCCAACAGTATATTGCTCTCCAAATGATTTTGAATGCATTTAGTGTTTTACTTTAATTTGAAGCTGTTTTTGGAATATAATGGAATAATGCCATTCATGCTGATTGATGTATTCCAACAGTATATTGCTCTCCAAATGATTTTGAATGCATTTGTCTGCTTCCTTTCTATTTTTAGCAGTCTAACAATGGGTAAAACATCCACATGTGATCTAATGATCTTTAAACCATGTTGGTGACATGATATGTCTACCCTCCGTACAACCCCTGTGCTGTGATCTGGGATGTTTGTTACTAAAAGCTTGAAAAAAGAAATTTTAAAAATGAAAAATACGCTCTACCTTTTGTTTGGGATTGAGGGGAGGTGTCCGGTCTGACTGGATGTAAAACATTTAAGAAAATAATTATGGGAAATGCACGTGTTTGTACAGCGTTAGAGAGAAGAGGGAGGGTAAAGGGTAGAATTTGACAAAAATGTTTCCCATTGTATTTTATCTTCTGCCTTTGAAATCTTGTGAACATAATTATAGGGAAACGCAAAGGAAGTGTGAGCCACAAACTGACTACATTGGTTTCACACAAAATGCATTAAATTAAGAATTTAAAACAAATGACACAGCAATAAGTGTCATATTTTCTCAACAATATTTCTAGGATTCCTTTTTTTCATTCCATTTACTTACCAAATTATTCACTTACAGTAATAGGAAAGAAAACTTTCTTTAACATACATTTTAAGATACATTTTTTTATTAATTATGCACACCAAATTAATGTACTAAAGCTAAAATGATAGAGGGCTGAAACCAAAATAAAATTCACCCTTATGCTTATCACTTTATCCAATACACAATAACTTTTTTAATGATGCCCATGCATTTGGTTACAAGTGGTTGAAGCATATGAAAACGGAAAGAAAATAACCATGGGTGTAAAGGAAGAAGAATGCCTGCATTCATACAACAGCAGCAGCAAGGGGACATTAAGGGGTGGAAATGACACATTACGGAATAGTTTATTTTGTTTGGTTCTAACATGCAAATCCTTTGAAAGCCCAACAAAACAATAACAGACATTTTCTGGAACAAAGACTTCTGCAAAGCTTCTGAGGGATAGTATTGTGCACTAAATCAAACGCACAGGATGCCAGCCACAAGGAGTCCAAATGTTGTCCTGTTTATAGAAAGCCTTTGCATGAAATCATGTACTGTTGGAAACCTTACTACACTTTGCCAACAAATAGAAAATGCATTTCCCGATTCACAAAGGAATCCTCTTTCATCCATACGCTTCCAGGCCTGCAGCCAAAAAGAATCTTATCGAAACAAGCATCGAGTGGATTAAATAATAATATATTTTTTTACGGTTTGGGAAGTGTGCGTATTTCCTTTATTGCTGTGAGTTAGATAGGACTATTGATATTACTATAACGCATAGTGCTAAAGCCAGAGGACAACAAAAATAGCTTGGCATACAAGCAATAGAGTGGGATACAGCTTCTGGCTCTGTCAAAAGATTAAACAAAGTTCACCAACCATGAATCCTAGAAGTTATTTATGACATGAATAGTTTGTCATTTTGGAAACTTATTTGCTTTCTTTTTAAGAGTTTTTATATATAATAATATATGATATTGTTTGTATGGTAAATATGAAGCTACAGACAGAGGCGTAGTTTAGCTTAGCAATATGTTTGGAAACTATAGTGGCTCAGTCAGAATGTAATAAAGTCCACTACCAGTACCTCTGAAGTCCACTAATTAACTATTTATATCTCTTTTGTTTAAAGGAGGTTTACCTTTGGACAGAGATTCAGTTCTTTATGCTAAACTAAGATAAGCTAAGCTTAAGGCAAATTGGCTCTAAATGTATATTGGAGTTATTATTATTAGTGTATTTCAAAAGATCTTAGACTATTCTTGTAAAAATACATGTTTTTTTATTGTTTAGAGGCCTTGAACATAAAACGCATTCAGATAGCTTGGTCCCTGCAGGCATCACAAACAGTACACAAAACATTATCACCTGACTAACTTGTTTTGTCAAACTTGTTACAGCCTGTTAGCACATTCGGCAGATTTGGCTAAACATTGGCATTTATATGGGGTCATGTCTCTGTCTGCCTGATGAATTTAAGCACAATATTCACTCTCTTTAAGGTTAAGTGTTCTCTAACCCTTGAGGGGAAATCTGGCTGTGTAGCTACCAGAGATGTTCACAAGTCTTTTTTTGCAAGTCCAAGTCAACTCTCAAGTCTTTGGTCACGAGTCCAAGTCAAGTCTCAAGTCTCTAAAAAATAAAAGTCTCATGTCTCTTCTGGTTGTAATAAGCCTTCTATTGTCTGCTGCTATCCAGTCTGTTAAGAATACTGCACAGCTATAGCTAAGAAATTCAAAGCATTTACTGTATTATTATCACTCCTATATCTATTAGCATACAGTATCAGTACTGATTAGTTGTTTGTTATATGATCACTTTAAACAGGCTATTGCAATGCAATATGAGGAAAAACATCACACTTTAGCTAAATGCAAACAACTTCAGAATCAGAAATCAGTATCACAAATACTTTATTAATCCCCCGCAGGGAAACTGTGTTAAAAGTACTTAAAAGTAAACATTTGTTCTGTGCCATTTGCAACTAAAAAACTATTGCTGCAATATTATCTGAAATATACTGAACTGGTGATATTAAAACATGACCTGTTCCAAAAGAGATATCTACCATTTGTGAAAATTGGCACCTTTCTTTGTATGACAAAAATGATTCCTTGCATAAAATTAAAACTCAAGGAACAAAATATGGAATATCACTAGAGTTATTGGCTATCTTGACTCTTTTACTAACAAAACAGTAACCTTTTTGTGAAAACAATTTCCTGTGTTGTTTTGCCAAGAACAAAATATTTAACAATAATAAACCTGCAATAAGATCAGAATGGTTTACCTTATTCTTCTCTTAATACACACAGGGTATGGGTCACAAAACATTCACAAGCTTGTAGGTATCCTCCAGTGGCCTACTGTAAGACCTAGAAAAGTATTATGCAACAGAATGGTTACATTTCAAAAAGATCAAGCTGGACAGTGTCCTTGCACTAAGCCTGGCTCGGTTAGGGCGCATTATAAGCATACTTGTCAACCCTCCCGATTTTTGCGGGAGACTCCCGATTTCATTGCCCTCTCCCGGTTTCTTCCCGGGGTCATATTTCTCCCGCATTTCTCCCGATTTCGGACAAAATCCGATTTACTCAGGACTGTTTCCACTCGGACTTTAATACAGCTACACCATTTTTTGGTTTCCATGGTAACACGTCTCTTTAGTAGCGCGCGCAACTAAACGTCTGAGAGGGTGAGGCAGATAGTTAAAGAGACGTGTTACCATGGAAACCAAAAAATGGTGTAGCTGTATTAAAGTCCGAGNATTACATTATGCATCATTCATGGCTTGAAGTTTTCAGGCACCAAGTTAATACTTCATTCAATACATTGTAGAGATTTCCTTCTCCTCCCAGATGTTCAGGCACCCAAATCTTTTCTCGCTTTCAATAACTTCAGTAAAATCGCATTTAGACTTACTTATCGTTCATTAACTTAACCATCACCACTGTTAACATCATAATACTGTAACTAAACATGATTTTTGGGAAACTTTTTCAGACCTTGTCTTGGCTGAGGCTCGGAAAGTCACCATACTTGCTGAGAGCAGTGGTGGAGAGAATAATAAGGGTGAGGAGCCACCTGCTAAAACTCCACGCCTTTTCACTGGCTACAGGAAGAAAAGCAAAAAGAAGGATGAACATGTATCATCTGTCAAGGCTGAGCTCATTC
>NW_011341946.1:880200-917707 GCF_000735185.1 Notothenia coriiceps
CGTGTGTGTGTTTGAGGTTCGGTCCTGGAGTTGTTCGGCAAACCCCTGTCTCTCTCTTATGTGTAATGAGATGTCTTCTACGACAGACTCTTTGGTTACACTCAACCTTTTAACGTGTCTATTTAATAAGAATACATTGGAGGTTGTTACCTTAATACTAAGTCATCTTTACCGGTACTTGTACCCTAGAAATTTGATCAGAGGTAAACAGGAAGGTCCAACAAACTCTTTGAGAAGGTGAGTTAGATGAGACCATTACGGGTTCCCCGTTTTACTCTTATATATCCTCAGAAGATATAGAACGGAGGCCTGTATTTACAAATTACAGTAAAGAAATAGTTGAGTCTATGTCTATGACATTTTTTTGTTTCTCTATACGTCCTCTAAAACCACGAAAATTAAAGAATTCCATATTGTAGTCAGTCATCACATTCGGTTCCGTCACCTGACTAACTAACTAACTAACTACCTGACATCCTTCAAATGACATATTTTAGAGTTTTATCGGATGATTAATATAAGTTTAGTTTGAGGTCATTAATGTGCTGAAGTTCTTTGTTTAAGATTCGTTTTGACGAATTTGTAAAGGATCAAGGTCGAAAAGAGTCAAAAACGAAAAGTTAGTTAGTTATTTAGTTACAAATAAATAAATCGGGTTATAGTGTTTATAATTGTAAACAGAGTCACCTGAAGTGTCAAGCATGTCTTATAGTCATACTGTTATGCTGTGGGAGACAGGTAAATACTGGCGAGTGTAGCATGTTCCTTTTTAAAGGTCTCTTTTCGGGTGTCAAATTTCCCTTGTACCTCTTGGAGTCCCTCTCGTGTCTTCCCCCCTAGGGAGAGGGTCCTGCCTGTCTGCACGTTTATCTAACGGCACACATTTAACTTTTCTATTATGTAAACGTTGTATCCATCAGGTTTACAAACCTTTACGTACACACATATTATCCCCAAAAGTGTTGATGGTTATAAAATGTCAGCTGATCAAAAAGTTTTATCATCAGTGATCAGCAATGAGTATTATTTCTGTTTGTTTCTCCAAATGTTGACATAAACGATAACCTTGAGTATGTTCATTGTAATTTGTGACGTAAAATTTAAACACAATGTAGCCGACTCATGTTATGTTTGTGACCTGAGTGGTTTTAGCTGTCGTTTTTGACAACAAATGTATTTACGGTGCAATTTAGGTCACGCGTTGTGAAATAAGCGACAGGGAGCAGTCTATTCGTTGGAGAAAGGTATAAAAACCAAACTTATGGTTGCGTCAGCTGTACACTCCCTTCCTCCAAAGACTTGGCGAAAGCCACTGTCACAACGGACGGTCCCTTTTTTGGGAGAGTGAGCCACCGAAAACACCGACCTATCGCCCGTTCCATTCGAGAGCTTTCGCCCCCCTTCGCACCGTGCAAAGGACGGGTGGTGACGTCAACCTAATAGGTAACACCCCCTATACGCCACAGGCGACGCGTCATTAGGCATCGAGAAGTAAGGCGTAGTGACAACTGGGCACCAAAGAACGACAAGCAGAACGGAGTACAAGTCACGACTGCGGCAGGCAACGAGTGACCACGATCTTGATGACGAGTCACGATCGACAGCCGTCGCCCACAAAGTCAGAAATCCTACCAAACGCGTATCGTCTACGTAAACCATACATTGAAGTCATGTCGGACGATGTGTTGACTGGTAAGTGACACCTCAACCAATGTAGAAGCAACTTCATGACCCGGTATGTATTCTTACAGCCTCTGCACAAAACCATCGTGTAAAGGGCGTCCCGTGGGGTAGCCTATGTGAGCTAAACAAAAGTGCCGTAGCTTGACCTCTGCGTATGTCCGGCTGATCACATGTCCATCAGGCTGATAAGGCTAATCAAACCACTTTGGGGGAATCACATATTCAGGACCTACCTATAGGAGCACCTAAGTAGAGGATTAATATGGCGGGATTCCCCAAGGTGGTTGATTAGCTGATCAGCTGATCGAAAAGGTGATACCGCGACATGTCCCCGCTCGATCAGCTGATCAGCACTTTTTTTACCTCCATTTGCTCCACGTACGTTTTACGATGTTTGTGCAGCTGTAAGGAATACATGGACCGTCGACTCGAAGTTGCTTCTACATTGGTTGAGGGTGTCACTTCACACGTCAACCACATGTCCGGACATGACCTTCATGGTTAATGTTTACGTAGACGATACGCGTTGGTAGGATTTCTACTTTGTGGGCGACGGCTGTCGATCGTGATCTTCTGTTACGATCGTGGTCACTCGTGCCTGGCGCAGTCCGTGACTTGTCTCCGTTTGCTTGTCGTTCTTTTGTGCACCAGTTGTCACTACGCCTACTTCTCGATGCTAATGAGCGGGTCGCTGTGGGCTATAGGGGTTGTTACCTATTAGGTGACGTCACCACCGTCTTTTGCACGTGGCGAAGGGCGAAGCTCCTCATGTGACCCGTGAAGGGCTCGGGTTGCGGTGCTCACTCTCCCAAAAAAGGGACCGTCCGTTGTGACAGTGGCTTTCGCCAGTTCGGAGGAAGGGGAGTGTACAGCTACGCAAGCCGTACAGGGTTTGGTTTTTATACCCCCTTTCCACCTGCAATAGCACCTCCTGTCGCTTTATTTCACTAACGCGTGACCCTAATGCACCGTAAATACATTGGTTGTCAAAAAACGACAGCTAAAACCACTCAGGTCACAAACCAATAAATGAGTCGGTACATTGTGTTTAATTTACCGTCACAAAATTACAATGGACATACTCAAGGTTTCTTTTATTTTCAAACATTTGGAGAAACACACAGAAATAATACTGCATTGCTGATCAGGCTGATGATCCAAAACTTTTTGATTCAGCTGGATCATTTATATACCATCAACACTTTGGGGGATAATATGTGTGTCACGTAAAGGTTTGTAAACCTGATGGATACAACGTTTACATAATAGAAAAGTTAAATTGTCTTTTTTTTTTTTTTTTTTTTTTTTTTTTTGTGCCCGTAGATAACGTGCATACAGGCAGGACCCTCTCCCTTAGGGGGGATGACAACGAGAGTGGACTCCAAAAGGGTACAAGGGGAATTTGGACACCCAAAAGAGACCTTCAAAAGGAACATGCTACACTCCCAGTTCCTGTCTCCCACAGCATAACAGTATGACTATGAAGACATGCTTGACACTTCAGTGACTCTGGTTTAACATTATAAACACTATAACGATTTATTTATTGTAACTAAATAGACTAACTAACTTTTCGTTGTTGGACTCTTCGACTTATCCTTACAATTGCGTCAAAACCGAATCTTAAAACAAACGAACTTCAGCACATTGGAATGACCTTGTCAAGACTACAGAACTATATTAATCATCCGCGATGAAAACTCTAAAATGTCATTGGAAGGATGTCAGGTTAGTTAGTTAGTTAGGTTGAGTCAGGGTGACGGGAACCGAAATCGTGAGTGAGCTGACTACAATATGGAATTCTTAATTTTCGTGTTTTAGAGGACGGGTATTTTAAAGAAAAAAAATGTGCATAGACATAGACCAAACTATTTCGTTGTACATGTAATGTTGGTAAATACAGACGCCTCCGTTCTATATCTTTCTGAGATATATAAGATTTAAAACGGGGACCCTTAATTTGGTCTCATTAACTCACCTTCTCAAAGACGTTTGGTTGACCTTCTGTTTACCCTCTGATTCAAATTTTCTAGGGTACAGTACCGGTAAAAGATGACTAGTATTAAAGGTAACAACTCCAGATGATCTTTATGTAAATATGACACGTTAAAGGTTTGAGTGTAACCCAAAGAGTCTGTGCGTAGAGACCATATCATACACATAAGAGAGAGACAGGGTTTGCCGAACAACCTCAGGACCGGACCCTCACAACCACACACCCACGGGTCCGTACTCAAAGGTGCCACAGGAGACAGAGCGGATGGGTGTTGAGTCACTCGGTCGGGAAGTTGTCACAGGGCGAGTAGCGTCGTCGCTCGGAGCGTTACAGGGCGGCTCACACACCACACACTCTTCAGGCGTCTTAACCAGGTTTGCATGCCGAGGCATTGCATGCATGTGCGAGGCGTCTAACCTGTAAACCTGGTTAGACGCCCCTGCATTGCAATACAGTGATAGTGGGCTTTATGCAGTGATATGGGTTCTTTCAGATTTGTTCCCTTTTTCTCCTTAGAGGTTTGCTCCGCAAGGACCCTTCGTATCTGTCCAGAAGAGACACAATCTCAAAATGAGGCGATGTCCCACATGAAACTCCCAAACATGTACGTCTTTTTCGAAGTATTGTGTGTTCCCCTGCCCAATTATTGGTCTTTTAGGGTACTGTACGCTGGAAATTTGTTTTAACCAAGTTTTGGTTGTCTTATGTAAAAACCTATAATAAAACATTTTTGACTAGAGAAAGTTCTTCTTCTATTACATCGTTTTGATTCTTTTGCCTCGTTTCAACTCTTTATTTTCGCATTCCATGTCCTCCCTTTTTTCTTATATGTTGTCATTTCATATCTCTCTTGTTGATGACACCGATGACAATCTGTAAGGAGAGAAGGGGGAAATTTCAGAAGTGTAATAGATATCACAAAAGAACTGTGCACCTTCAATTTAGTATTTGTAAGTTTACCTCCAAGACGTTGTAATAGACGACGTCTGCACGGCTAGGTTATTGGATTTGTGTTATAGTCACGCGGTAATTATACTCGGACATGTACCGTCGTGTAATAGAAACAACCGCAATCCTCCCTGTAAAGGAATTTCGTTCGCTACGGATTACTCCGGTCGTTACATTCATGCTAGTATGTCTCGCTGTCTCGCTGACCCCACACCAGTGAGCCAGCTCACAGTGTCCCGCTCATCGCAGCAGCGAGCCTCGCAACGTCCCGCCGAGTGTGTGTGTGTGAGGAAGTCCGCGGATTGGTCCAAACGTAACGGCTCCGTGAACGTAACGTAACGGCTCCGCAGATTGGACATTTGGACCAATCTGCGGGGACGTAACGTTATGTCACTATACCCGAAATACGTCACTATACCCAAGAAGTAAACAATGGAAAAAGAGAAATCTCCAACGAGGCGTTCTGGGGAAGCATAGACAGGTCTTCTCTGTGTTAGAGTTTTACTCGCTACAGGGTGTACTTTGAGGGTTTGTACATGCAGAAAAAGCTTCATAACACACAAGGAGACGGGTAATAACCAGAAAATCATGACATGCGACCTTTAAACAAATTGTGTTCAAAACCAACAGAATACATTTTTGGGAATGATTTATTTTGTAAAAACTGATCTCTTTCAGAAAGAAGATAATGTACAAAACTAAGAAAAGGAGCAAAGTTGAGAAATAAAAGTGTAAGGTACAGGAGGGAAAAAAGAATATACAACAGTAAAGTATAAGAGAACAACTACTGTGGCTACATGTAGACATTCCTCTCTTTTTAAAGTCTTCACATTATCTATAGTGTTTTCTTGACACGTGAGTTAATCATAAACATTCAAATGAGGTTCTGCACATTATCTGCTGCAGACGTGCCTATCCAATACCTAAACACAATATCAGTGCGCCATTAATATGAGCTGTACATGGCAGCACATTATCTTTGTTGGCGTTAGGAAGGGACATTTCTTAAAGCAAGCGATGCTAATGAAGGCCAGCATTAAGTACGATCACTTAAACAACATCAAAGCGGATCTGCAAGACAAGAAAATGACTCCACTGGTGATTCACCACAAACTCATCTCCAGATACACAGAATTAAGCAACAGAAAAAAAAGGAGTAGAAAACTGCCTTTACCCTGCATTAGTTTACCATTTCAACGTGACAGTCCATGATTCCTTTTTTGCATTGAGTCACTTGGGCTTGATACCCGAAAGCCGCTTATATGGCAACCAGGGTCACCATTTTTTAATTCCATATCACACCCCTCGAGTGCAGTTCAACAAGTCATACTTACACAGTATGTATTTAAAATAGCATCAGAGGAAATATGTGTACCATGTGCAAAGCCTAAATCGTAAATGGCTGACGTTACATTGTTTATATTTACGTTGCAACGAGCGGGCAGAAGCGTTCATTTTCATTAAAGATGTGACTGTATTTCCAGTAAATCCAAGGCTTAATACTGCTCAGTCAGGAGAGAGATGAGATTCTTTTGTAAAACATGTTTTCATTGTTTCCAGCATTATTTCGCAAACAAATTGTCGGTATTTTTTATGTGATTAAAGGCAACTTCAATTAAAGGGGCCCCATTATGCTCATTTTCAGGTTGATATTTGTATTGTGTTCCTCTACTGTGACATGTTCACATTCTTTAATTAAAAAGCTCTTTATTTTTCTCATACTACAGACCTCTTTTCACCCTCTGTCTGAAACCAGAGCCCAGTCTGCTCTGATTGGTTAGCTGGCCTGCTCTATTTTGATTGGTCAACCACTTAGGGTGCGTCTCGCTTCGGTTATTTCTAATTTCCTCGCTCCTCGGGCTCGGTATCACCGGAAGTTGATTTGTCTGCGCCATCTTGAGTACCGTCCCAGTGGCCTTATTTTTGCGGGGGGATCGAGGAGTGATAACGGGGGAGCGATAATCGAGGAACTACCAGACCATCCTCCGGTGAAATCCTCTGACACTCGCCCCGCCCCCTTACTGTGTATCGCTCACTGATTGGACGATGCAGCGCATGCACTGATCAGGCTGCTGTCAGACGATCATCACAAACGGACGTCGCTTCACTTGACGCTCGGGAGAAAACGACGTCCCATTGCTCTTAAAAACGTATTTCCCTGCTTCTCGTGGTTTCCTTGCGTCTCTCCATGCTTCCTTGGTGGGAGGGACTAGTCGCAGGGAAACGACGCAAGGAATCCATTTAACCAAAATGAGATGCAGCTTTAGAGATGTAGTTAGAGGGAGTGTATTCGAGAGAAACTTTGGGACTTTTTTCTTTGCAGACCATTTACGTCACAAAAACTTCTATAACACACTACAGGAACGGGAAACCCCAAAGAGCATAATAGGGCCCCTTTAAAAAGGAATGCTTGAAATAGAAAAGCAAAACAATTTTCTAAAACTGGCACACTTCTTTGAAAAAACTAAAAGTTGCATTGTCCTGATTCCCCTTTGATATTTCACCAGTTTTGGTCGTTCTACAGTGCTACAGTAGATAACTGTAAATGAAAGTCACTGTTTCTAAACTACTTTTCATAACAGGAATGTATGAGCTGACACATAAACCCTTTACAGTGTTGTACAGCACGAAGACCGCAACCTCAGTTTTGGAGCGGAATTAACAGCAACACATGTATTGTAAATGGAATCCGAGTAAATAAATCATTTTCTTTAGTATGCACACGTTGTTCATCAAAACGACTAAAAAGATAAGATGAAAGTAGACAGCATTCCTGAATAAAATCGTTACTGCACTCTATGATAATACTTTTTACGTAAAGGATAGAATACTTAACACACAGAAGATGTATTGTTCATATATCTGGAGTTACTTCTAGCTCTTGCTGAGCTGGTTTTGATGAAGAAGCCCAGTGTCAAAATACATCTTTCAAAGCATGCTTTACTCAGCCACACCATACCACACACACTCACATAAAATGGGACGTTCACAAACACATTTACCGCACACACACATATTCCCTGTCTGCTGCTGAATTCAAAGTGACAGCAGCAGCGGTTTCCTTCCATTCCTCTACCCAGGGTCCAGTTATCCCCCCTGCAGAGACACAGCCCCCGCCCCCCCCCCTCCCTATGTGGGGAAGCAGATGCCGCAGCACTCCATACAGAATTCCAGGCAATCTGAAGACTCGCAGCAGGCGTCCATGATGCCGCAGTCCATGTCGCAGGGGCAGTTGCAGTCGTCGCCCATGTCGTCGGCGCAGCAGCAGCAGCAGCAGGCCTCCGATGTGCAGGCGCCGCACGAGGCCTGCGTCACCACCATGTTGCAAAGAGCCAGGAACTCGCAGAACAGGCACGCCAAGATGCAGTGGACGCAGCAGTCTGGGTCAAAACCCGACGGGGTGAAGCAAAAGAAACACGTGAACAAAAAAAAACACATTCCAAAAAAAGCAATATACCAAATAAAAATATGTAAATACTGAAATTAGTAGCCATTAAATGAAACAAGCGGTGTGATTGGATGAGGATTCGCATGCTTGGCAGGTGGAACAGAGGGGTGACTTGCCAGGAGGGTGGTGAAAATAAGAAATATTCAAATAAATGAATTCCTCTCCTGCCGTTTTGATTAACGGACTGCTAAATAATTGTGGCATTATCATGCAAACTGCCAGGTTGATCACACACAGATGATTAGAAAAAGTCCAACAGTGGCTCCCGGTAAATAGGTGGATTAATGCCGCCAATGCTCACACCTCTGATTAACATTTAACCTCGTCGCAGACTGCCGTCAAATAGCTGGTGGCAACTTTCAGCTTCTTGCAGCACGGCAATAAAGAGTTCCCCTTTAAATTACCAATATACCCATTAACCATCACAAATCTGTTTCTCAATGGCGGAATTAGTTTCATTAAAATGCGTCCGTGCTGAATTGGTAATGAAAAAGAACAAATTACATATTTTACTTCCACACACACACAATATGTTAGTGATGCCATGCAGGGAGTGCAGGGTGCAGAGGACAAGAGTTTTCTTACAGAACTCTTTAACTACAGGGAGAAAATGTCATTAGATGAAACGCAATTTAATTATTCTTCAAGACTTTTGATGATTATTTTGTTTTTCTTTCCTTATGTGTTTTCTTTTAATGCCATTAACCTGCAAAATGTGTCTATAGCTAAATCTGGCATATTTACATGTTGGACTCAAGTGCATAATGTTAATGTGCATTGTGCCTTCTTTTAAATAAATAACAAAATCATATCAAATCAAAGAGGTTATTTTTGTTGTGCTTAACACTAAAAAAAAAGTTTTTAAGTGAAATGTAGGATACAATAAAACCCAAAGAAAACTGATTAACAAAGTACATAGTGTAATATACATGTTATATATTGTATTACAATGTGCATATTTTTACTTGTGTTTATTTAAAATAGTTTTATTTTATTTAATATTTTAATGCACATTTGTAGTTCAACTTCTTATGTTTATATTTAAAACGTTTTTTTATTTTATTTAATCTATATTTTGTGTTTTTTTCATTCTCAAACGAAGCAACAGTCACGAAAAGCAAATTCCACCAGAATGAATCAAGTATTCTGATTCTCTCTACAAACTAACTATCACAATTGACCGTATGATATCGTTAATAGCTTAACACCAGAACTTGTGTAGTTGCAATAAGGCACTAAATTATACTCAATATCACTCGCTAAGTGTGCATGGCATAAACTCCTTGCAGCCGTCTCCTTTTTGAACCGAGGCCAGAGCAGCGCCACTGCTTCGGAGTGTTAAAGAGACATGATGTGGATGGATGCAGAAAAATAGCATTACAAACAGGGCACATTTGCATAACTTTCATCAGCCCATCTTGAGCTGTCAGAAGGAGCTGTTACTGATTGGGTTAGAGGGAGAGCGAAAGGCGGAGAGTGTGGAGGGCGGCATGGGAAGGCAAGCTGAGGACCGCTGGATGCTCATGTTTGATTAATCAAAGTGGAGGGAATTTTTTTTTTTCTTCATCCTATTTTTTGTGGTGCTCAGGGCTGACCAGAAGCTGACTGTGATACAAACAAGATAGAGAAGGGGAACATGAAACGAGCAAGTGTGTGAATATGTATGTGAGTGAGGGTACCTGAAGTTTGAATGCATCTTATTATCCTTATCTGAGGCCATAATATCTCAGGCCATAACACTGGCAGTGGTGGGAGGAGAAATTCGGAACATCTGTAGTGGACGTGCGGTAAATTGGATTTTTTTTCATGCTGGTGTTACGAAACTCATACTGGCATTGGGTAAAGTGTACTGCCATGCGAGCGCTACAAAATGAACACAATAAACAGCGCCCAGTCAAAGCCCCATGCACAAAACCTCAAAGTTCAGCCAAACAAACTTTGAAGGACCCAGAGGGTATAGCCATGCGCTCAGAATGTAACAGTAGCGTGTGAATAGGGTATAAACACATAGGCATTAAGCAGCGGCCGGCCATCTCAGCTATTCACTTGGATGTATAATTCAACACCAGCGATTAGTCTGGATCTTAGAGAAGCCAGTAAAAAGGAGAGAGAAATACGGGGGTGGGGGTGGGGGGGGGTCGTACACTGTACACAAGAGAGCAGGACGAGAGGCACATCTCCAGGAAAACAGAGAGAGACAGACAGAGACACAGAGTGAAACCAACCAACAGACAGACAGAGCAGCGCACACTGACACGTCTCCTGTTTAATGTCAGTGAGCGGCGATGAAGCCCAGAGTTTGCAGGGGCCGAAAACAGCGTCCGGCGCCTCTGAGGAAATACTTTGAGACATCTGGAAAGCTAACATCAAAAAAGAGGGAGCGGCATGACACAAAACAAGCTGGATGGGCCTCAGAGCGGCAAGCTGTGCAAAACATTCAAACTCACAAAGAGAGGCAGACAGAAGGGGGAAAGAGGTTGATCAGACCAGGCCTTGGTGGCCATGGAAATGCACAGATGGGTAAAGAGGGCAGAGGACGTGGGCTGGATGGAGAAGGTCCACCACATGCACTTTAAAGCAGGCTTGTTTATAATGCATGACTGAGGGAAAAAGTCAAAGCTAGAGGAATTGCACAATACACACAACACATCAAGGTTTGTAGCTAATCTGCACTACGCTCCAGGCATTGACTTAAATCTCTAAATGAGGCTCAAGCAGCTTGGAGACCTCAGCTGATTACACACAATTAACAGAAAAACACAAACTGGTTGACAAAGGTAAAGACAACACCCCCTGCTGAACAAAAGCAGCATGGTGAATGCCTCCTCAGAAGCTGTGGTGTTATCACAGATCGGCTACGATGCCAACGGCACGTGCCAAGAATCACAGAATCCCCAGAGCTAGATCCAGCTAGTTTACGCCTTTTATTTCCTGTGTTCAGGGGGCTGTTTAGGAGGCTAATTTCACAGGCAAACAGATTATGTTAATCCGTGTAAACATTCAAACACCACAGCTTGGCTGTTTTCCGGGGGGAAATAAATAGTTGAGAGCGAACATATTGATTTTGAGAGCTCTCGCGTCTGCAAATAAGCAACACTAAAGCCATAATGAGACAGACTTGTTAAGCTGCTGTTGTTGTATGTTGTATGTTTTTGCACCCTCTCTGCTGTTCTTTACCAATTAAGATGTTGAAAACATGACGTGTCTGGAATATCTCTGGTGGATGCATCCCACTTTCACTTGCGAGGCGTTGTGTAAGTGTGTTTGCTTTCTTGTTTGTTCTCGTTCTGATGCATATTTCAAGGCAAGCATCATCAAGTAAACATCTTACAGCCCACTCGTATCCCTCAAACCTGACACCTGACCATTAGTCATCTTTGAACACATTATTCTCCCATCTTCACTTTGGAGTCCACATGAAAAGAGAAAACAGCAAAGGCCACGAATAGGTAGTGAATTGTCCACGGAACACAGAAGGTTGTCCACACACGCACAGCCACCTAGCCAAATAGTTGGAGGAGGGATGCGACGATAATGAGGGCCGCGGTGGTGCTGACGGGATGCAGGGAGAGCCAGAGAGGGCCCAGAGAGGTGTGAGGGGCCCGAAGAAGGCTGGTCATGACTTTTAATAGGCACCCTGTGCTCTCAGGCCTCGTTAGACGGTCACACCTATCTCCCCGATGGAAAAGGACCAGCCGCCCGCCTTCATTACCGGACTCACCTCGGCCTAGCACCTGACAAAGTGACGGCTTCCCGGCATCGCAAACGCACTCTCTGACTTGTTGTTCAGGAAAATAAAAGCCACAGCAGCGGGATACGATGTCATTTGCTTGACGGGAGTTATAGATTTCAGGGGTCATGCACTCCCATTAATAAAAGGTGAAAGAAGGGACGGGTTTATATCAATATGGGTATTATTACAGCAGAGAGGAACAAAGAGAATTAACTGTTAAGGTGATGGTTGAACGTATATCCTAAATATTATGTGTTAGAGCAGCATTTCTGTCTCCTAATGTTTTGATCAACTACTCAGATGATTTGCTTAAATATAGCAATGTATGCTTTTGTGTGACATGGAATAATAACTGATGTGTTGTTTTTATTTTGGAAAATATATATATGTTTTACGGGAGTTGAATTAGGAATGTTTCAATGCATACGACAAACTACACGTCTTTTTATAAACAATGCAAATAATACAATAAGAACTGGCCTCAATTCTTGAGACATCCCTACGGCCCCATGGAATGAATGAATGACCAACAGAAGATGGGACGCAACAGAGAGAAGCATGCGTGCAAACAAGCGTTAGAGAAGTTAGTAGTACTGTGTCTGTGCTCTCTCTTACTCACTGTCATGATTTCCCTGTGTGTTGCTACTCACCCTCGGGTAAAGGAGGTTTCTGTGAGCTGCTGGAGCTGCCTTTACTGCGCCGGCTGCTATCGCTGTTCACCGACAAGCTGGACCTCAGTTTCCTCTGCATCCTCTGCGACACCGGCGTCAACGGCTGCTTCCTGGGCTGCCCCGTGGTCGGCTTCTCTCTTGTGCCGGGGCCAGAACCACCCGTGGCCCCCGTGGGGATGTTGGCACTGCAGGAACATGTGCGTGCGGCCCCCGGGTGTACGCCGTTGCTGAACGTGGGCGTGCCAGTGATGTTGTGGTGAAAGCCATTTTGATCCTTGTGAGCGTCTCCATCGGCAGGCTCTGGTTGAGACTGGGGTTGAGCTGAAAACATAAGAAATAAGATTTGTATTAGTTTAGTAAAAGACTTATGGCGCTTTTCCACTGCAGGACCTAGCACGGCTTAGTACGGTATGGTTAGGCCAGGCTCACTTTATGCTGTGTTTCCATTGCAGTTTAGTAACAGGGNGCCAGGCTCACTTTATGCTGTGTTTCCATTACAGTTTAGTAACAGGGGTCGTAACTATAGAACCACAAAACCAAAACATCAGCCGTTAGCCGTTAGCTGTTAGCACTCAAGCTCACAGCTCCTCATATCTGTTCAGAAACTAGACAAAAGTTAAACAAGTACAAACCACAGACTGTCTGTGTCATGGCGAATACAGTCGCTGGTTTATTTATGTCTGTATAGGCCGTTGTTGCGAGTGTGGACGGATCGGATCTCCATTCAGAAAACACGCATTTCAAAAGGTTTTTCGCCTGCCGTCTTGTCTGCAGACCGGTATCAGTATGTTGTTACTTCGGCATCATTTTGAAACGTGTATTACAATCAAATCACGGTGAAATATGTTCATGTTGTTGTAGGTGTAGCCCCCTTGCCAGCGATTCTCTCTGACCATTCAGCAGTCCAGAGTGTTTACGTCACTAGTTTAGCATATTCAGCCCGGTTGTTGGCCCGGTAAGAACCTCGATTTTGGAGGGCCAGAAAAAAGGTGAAGAAGTAGCCCAGAGCCGGAACTACCCCTAGTGGAAAAGCAAAGAAAAGCGAGCCGGGCACGCTGCAGTGGAAAAGCGCCATTAGATGTGTAGTTGCATCACATGTACTTGTATTCAGGATTGTGGGAAACGGTATTCCGATCTCTCCGTCTGTACACACAAACTGAAAGATTGACAATAAAGTTGACATCTACTCACATCAGGTTTAAGGATAGTTAAGTGATTGCATTTCACCTAGCTGCAAGCTCAAGGTCTTAATGTAGGACAGTCTAAACATTAATATAGAAAGCATACACAGTAAGGCTGCACAATTATTTGAAACTTTTCTCAAAATCACAATATGTATTTGTGCAATATTCAAATCGCACAAAGCTAAATAAAGGTTAAATATTTGTTAAAAGATAATTTTGATTAACATATTGTGTTGCAGCAGAGATATCCAAACCTACAAATCCTATTTTCCAGACTTAATAAAACATATGTTCTGGAGCAGATCATCTTAAAAATCACATCATGATCAATTTCATATATTTTTGGTGCAATTTTAAATAGTGCAGACCTTGAAACATGACATCCATCTGCCCGTTTTCCTTTTTGATATTTAAGATGGGAACATAAAAAGGAAAATACTTCAATAAGAGCATATAAAAGGAACCACTGCTTTACTTCCATAACTTACTTTGTAATGTCTATGTATTGCAAGATGATTCCTTTTACCCTCATGTCGATGGCGTGATAACCCTGTAACTTTATTTTAACTGAAGAGAACTTTGTCGGCACCTTTCACTTCATACGTTTCACTCCCATATAAAGTCACTGTAGCTTGTGATGTTCAAAGGGAACACGGTAATGGAGACAGCTAAATCACTCTGGGCAAATCTTGCCACCATTCCCTAACATGATCATATCGATCACATGGCAAACACTTGAACCCGGACCGACAGAAGGGAGCGCAGAGATATAGGAATGCGTATATGTGACAGGTTCACAAAAAGCCACCGCTGTAGGCAGACACGCGTTTGTGGGAGCAGGGCGAGTTGAGTCAGTGCGCGAGAAACAAGAGTAGAAAGAGAAAGAAAACCTGTGATACTGTGCATATACAAAAAGAGCTGCTGTCTGCAACGGTAATGATCTCCTTTCCTCTGAACGCTCAGAGATGGCCTTTCTAAGTGTGTGTGAGTGTGACAGCCACAGAAAGTCAGGAGACAGCGACCTGTCTGATAAGAAAGAAGGCGAAGGATGTGAGTGAGTAAAGGAGGTGGCATTTCACTGAGAGGAACACCTGCACATTCAGCTCTACTGGGACCTACTCCCAGCGTTACCTTCCTCCACATCAGAGCCGCTGAGCATGTGCACGCGCCACCAGTGCACGCTTAACTACAGTTTTTGTGAATTATTCATCTCTTTTTAAGTCTGTCTGTGTGAACCGTGCTTCTATTCAGTTTCCTATACCTTTTGTATATACATTAAATACATGCGCCTATTCTAACAGCTGTCTCATGCAGCTGTCCAAAAAACAACAAATGCGGACGAAAACAGAAACTTAATACGACGCCCGTCATTTTTTTCCATTTCTATTTTCCTTCTGTCAGCTCACCAACAAGTGCAATTACGGTTAACAAGAGAGAGTGTGGGAACCGGGGCCTGGCGCTTTTTAACAACACATCACCCTGGGAGAGGCCGGACGTGAATGTCGATGTAAAACAAAAGCAATTAAATACACACACTGGGTTTCTGCCTTCTCCTCATTCGGGCTTCTGCCTCCGTAAACAAATATAGACTTTAGGGATCAGGATTCCATGCAATTTGAAATTAGACAACTGGGTAGCACACGATAGAATTCATTATGCAGTGATTTAAGACCAGGTTGATGGATTTTCTCCTTCAAAAAGAGAAAAGCCTCGCAGCCTGCCCATGATAATGTGGAGAGAGACTGAAAGCTTGCTAACAAGGAGACACGGAGAACGCTACATCTGTTGTTGTTCTTCACTTTTAGCGCTGGCAGCCTTTTGTTTTAATGCTTGGCAAACAATTATCATAAGGGAGGCTAGCTACACACACAGCAGTAGGGTGATCTACATATCAACAATATGGGTCCTACTTGGGTTAGCCAAGGAAGATTTTTGGCATTTCAAGGAGGCCACATATAGGAATGTCTTACTGATCGGTCACTACAGGATCCCAGACCAAGTTAGCTTTTCAGCAAACTGTAAGAGATTTTTTTCTGCTTCTAGGTTAGATTACAATCTGCAAATGTATGTTTTAACATTTGCAGAAGCCAGAAATAAAAATCAGCAAGCTAACTGTTCTAATCCCGTTGTTTGCGTTTGCAATTATTTAATTCCTTAGATGTGGCCATGTATTTTAATGCATAGAAAGCACTCAGAAAAATCCCCCTCTATATCTAATGATTAACTAATTTGCAAAGACCCCACACAGACTTAGCTAAACCCACAGCTAACACCGCCCCGTAATGATAATTCACCTGTTTCTTGAGTATTTTTAAGTCAATACTACGCAGCAAAACTCCCATATAGAAGTCGGTTCCTTAAGTCAATCACCCATATCGTCTTGCATAAATACCCACTGCTCGGTCACATTGAGGTTAAACGAACTAGCATACATAAACACATGTTCAAGCCCAAAAAGGCCGAGGTAGACTGGGAGGCATAATTACCTTTCCATTTGAGGATGTCGAGCTTCCAATTTGCCAAAGTATAAATAGTTATTAAGAAACCACCACATATGTAAGCGGCGGCTCAGGTTTCTGAAGTCCTAAAAAGTGGTTGGAGTTGGGCTGAAGTGCGCCCCGGTGGAAGGTTCCTGGAGGCTTTACACTGTCTCTTTATTTTTATCCTGAGGAACACGGTGACTGAGATGAATGGACACGATGGAGTAATATTCATAAGCATTGATCATGATAATGATGATGCTGTCAAAAGATGGCAATGACAGACTTGTACAGTCACCGTGAGACAAATGAAGACATAATGAGAGAAAGCAGAAATACAGTGGGCCCTGTTGGAAGTATGCTACGCGGGTTGGTTGGTGCATCAAAGAAATTAATAAAATGATAATGCGTATGGATTTTTACTAGGTTAGTTTTTAGATTCATGATAATATATGTCCTTAATGGCATTTTTTGAAATACAGTTCAACTCCACATCCGAGGATTCTGATAACAAATGCAAGTACGAGTGTGTTGTCTGCTAATGAATCCTGACAGAGCTTCTGCTGCTGCATTGTTCATACTTTATAAAAACAGCAGGAAACAAAAACGGCATCAAATTTTGATACGAAAAACTCCCAGCAAGTTTTTTAAAATCCTCCGAGCTGTACAGTTGCAAGGTTCTGAAGGAAGGGTGTGTTTCCTGAGATAACTGAAAACACACAACCTGACAGCTTGCATTAAAACACCATGTTTGGGAGAAAGAAATGGACACACATATGCGCACACACTTCAAATTGGACTTGTAACCGCCCTATTTCGAGCACATCAACAACTGTTGAGAGTGTACATTTGTAGTTGAATAAAACATGGAATCCCCCTACACACGCTGTCACACACATCACAGGGGAAACTAGGGGGTGAGTGCTTCTTGACTGTCTAAGCAGCATCCCAATTTGGTCCCAGCTACTAGTAGCTGACAGCCTCAAATATCTGGGGAGCATTTTTAAAAGGCCAGTGTTTGATGGATTCATGAAGAACACACAAATATAATTGCCATTTGTCACCGAGTCTTCAGTGACTGCGCCACACAGGGACCGAGTACCGGAGTGCCTGGAGAGCGCCGGAGCTGTGCGCTCTGTATGTAAAACTGAGTATATAAACACCTCCGCTTTTGTCACAAAAAATAGGTCCTACAGGGGGGAGCTGGAAATTGTACCCAAAAGACAGTAGAAAAGAGGAGCAGTACATACATATATGTACAGTATGTCAAAAGCCTACTAGATCTCACACACACAGACTTACCAGGAAGGAATATGCATGTCAACTGAAACAGAGCTGTATAAACAAGAATTCTAAAATAGTGGGGAACGTGAAAATATAACACAGAGGTCAAACGGGGCAGTATGGAGATTCTCATTTGCGAGTCACAGGTAAGGCAGGCAGCGGATTGAACAACCACGCAAGCTCTGTTTCTAAAGCTCACCCCTTTTTAATAGTAATGCCCCTGAGACTGAGAGGAAGAGGGAGAAGAGAGGAGAGGTGTTTGCATAGGCTTATTAGAATGCCCATCATAGACAGAGCATACAGTTATTCAAATGTCACATCATGTCAGCCAAATAAACACCACAATCCAGATCTTGTGTTTATCTCCTAATAGCCGTTATTACACAGTTCTACGACTTTGGGAGTTAACACTGAATAGAATATGAACGCCTATGCGGAGGCACCTATATATTTAGTGACGAGTCCCAAACAACAGTGGGCACACTGGCAGTTAGCTCTGAAATGCTAATTCTACTAACACGGCTAGTGTTTTGTTTATCTTTTTGTGCCTTGTATTAGAAAAACATGTATATTTTCTGCTCGGCTGGCCATGTACCTGCATGATTGAAATGCTAATTTGTAAATGTGCAATGACCTAGCCAGACTCCTCTTACCAGCAGCACCACCACCCCCCCCTCCCTCCGCCAAAACAGCCTGAGGTATCATCTCTCCTCCTAACAAACAGCAGCGTGCGGAACAGCCCCTGCCTTTCAATCCAAAGGGATATATTTTCTCATTAGAAATTATACATCTTCCCTGTCCATATTTATAGACGCAAAACCAGGGGAATTATAGTGCAGAGAGAGTGAGGGGGACAGGGGGAAAATAGTACAATGAATGTTATTACAAAGGGCTCTGATTGAAATGTTCCTAGGGCATATCAAAGCCTCGTTTACCGTTTGACCTTCCAAACTACGGGACAAGGACTTTCTTTATTGTCTAGAAGAAAGGACGCATCGTAAGGGACAGCATCATCATTCAAGTGTCCCAGCACAACAAAACCCACAAACTGTGATGAGCATCCATATAATGCAGATATCAGCGGTGTGAAATTAGAGCAAATTGGCCATGTCAACTGGCGAACAAGAACGAGCGTTTGATTAGAAAATACGACTCCTTCGGTGAAAGAATGGGGAAACAACGATGGTCTTGTCTCGATGTGTTTACACAGAATGGACGGCGGGCTAACAGAAATGTCACTTGTTTCAACAGATATTTAAAAACTCCGGACATCACACAGCAACCCTGGCCCTGTCAGTTGAAACACACATTGTTTTGTATTTACCCAAGATAAAATGACGAGGATTGGCGGTCGGCACGGACGATGATGATGACCGCTGAGGATAGCTAAATTACCTGCTATGATATTGGATCCTCATCAGCAAAAGTGACAGGCTCTGCGCGTGTGCGTGTGTGTGTGTTACCTGCCACAGAACTCTATTAGCTGTCTTCACCTGTCACGGCTGATCACATAGTGTTGCATCTCATTTAAGCAGGAAACATCACATTTTTGTCCGGTTTCCCCCCCCCATCTCATTCCAGAGCAATCAGTCAATATTGCTCAGCTCGTTTACAGTGGTGACACACTTATTTTCCGCCCCTGTTTTAATTCTCTGTGACAGTCATTCAAATTTGGCTCCAACAACCTGCTGAAGGGGAAGTGACACGTGAAGACAGAGCTTAATAATATCTCCCCCCCCCCCCCTCCCTTTTTACCAGCACCACCACCGCCTCCACCCAACAAAGAGAGAAGCAGGGCGTCAGGGATTTACTAATTTCAAATTTTGCTGCTGATTGAGTGGAAAAAATAACCCCCTCGGACCTTGTTCTGCTTAATTACATTTTACAGTAGCAAAGGCAACTTGAAAGACAAGAGCTTGATTTGACGACATGAAACTCTCAGCGTGCTCATGCGTAAGGTGTGAGTGTGTGTGTGTGTGTGTGTGTGCCGGGAAGGGGGTCATCAATTATCCTTTGATTTCAAAAACGGAACATTTTCCCAGATTAATATGTCCGACTGCTATCTAAATCATTGAGAAGGCCCAATGAGATGCCATTTTCTCTTACATGAATCATGTGGAGGGGAAGCCATTCACACAGGGCCCGGCCCCACAGCCCCCGAGCTGCGACCACAGAAGTCTCCGGTCTCTCCGCTGTTGTGTGGAATTTGGCATGGTGCTAATTTGAGTGCTTCTAATGTAGCAGAACGCAAGGCATTACGGAGCGTTCAAAGCTTCCCCACCTGGCTGCTGTGAGAGACACTAAATGGTCCCTTATTCTCTTCCTCTCGTCATTTCTGAATTTGTACGAACCTGTTTCAGTATTAAGCTTTGTCAAACGCCTTTTATTCTCCCTCATCTGTTTCTCACCATCCGAGAGGAGAGAAAAGAGTGAAGTATAAAGTCAGCCGAGTGCGTGAGTGCAGTATCTTTAAAAAGCTGCACATCTTGCACGGATTTAGGTTTTACACGGCTAGCTACCACCATTTCTAGAAAGATCAATTATGACGTGACTCAGAGCAGGCCTGAGGGAGCTGCCAGGCTCCATACTCCCGAAAAAAAACGTGCTCCACCCTCTCTTCGCCGACAACTCAAAACAAAAACGGAGCAACAGAGCAGGAGCGAACGGGAGGGGGTGAAGCCAGGGGAGGGAAAGTGGGGAATGGGGGGGGGGTTTTCAGTTTCAGTTACATCGATGACTCAAATATTCCACCAGCTTCAAAATCTCCCCGCTGAAGTAGAAGTTCCACAGGAAACTCACTCGTTTGAAATTCAACGGCCGGCGCGCAGACTTACACATGCGCACACTTGGACTTGTACACAGATACACACACATGCAGACAGAGAGGCAGACACACACTCCGGATAAATACAGTGTGCATCTGCGACAGATCCACAAACGCAGCATTGTGGAGTCGAAGGTCTGACAGTACCACTCCCTAAAAGCCCCCAAAACAACTGAGGTCTGTCCCCAGGTCAGAGAGGGGATAGACAGTCTATCAAAACACCCCCACACCTAGTTCCTTTATTTGCTCAGTATCAATCTCAGCATTAACCCTCTGCTAATGGGACAGCTGTGGGTCAGCGCCTCGCAACTTCGGGGTGCCAATCAGGGCCTTAAGCTGAGAGATCAGCCTTCGGGACAGAGGTGCTCGTCTGCCTCTGAGTGGCTTCTTAAACACGGAGACGCCTGTATCGATTTTAGCTCTAGCCTGAGAGAGAGGAGAGGAGGGGTGTCGCAGTAGCCAGGGCCTGTGTCGGCAGCGGCTGTCTGTGAGTCTGGACGGGAGCCAACCCCCCCGGTCCCCGGTCACCCACCAGTGATCAGGGGGCCTGACTGAATGACCTAGCAGAGAGGCACTGAACCTGCAAACACGAAGGGGGCAAGGAGCTGGATGCTCGAGGGGGTCGGGGCTGCAGGGGCAACATCAGCACAGATCTCAGTAATAGAAAAGGGTTTTAACCTTAATGTTGAAGCCAAAACCCTTTTAGAGGCCAAGTAATCCCCCCTGCGCCACTCTCATTTGAACTGACTGACTCTCACCCTCTCGGTGAGTGGCTTGTGAAAGGCTATGACACTTGTGTAGAACTGAAGCATACAATTTAGTGCATGATTAAAGATTAAAGTAATCAACAATATGGAAAGCAGGGCTGCACAATTATTCGCAATTTGGACAAGTGCAATATTCAAGTTGCAGACGGCACAATAGACTAAATATGTTAAAATATCATTTTGAATAAGTATTGTGGAGCTGCAGAGATATACAAATGTGTATTCTACAGATATACCAAAACATATTTGTGTTGATACAACTCAGTGTTAAAAAGTAAAATCATAGAATAGCTAAACAGGTTTATGTAACCAGCACCTATGCAACATTACAACCTAAAATGTCTCATATCACAATATCAAGTATTTATGTGTTGCCGACCCCTTACAGAAAATAGCTAAAAGTTGTTTTATACTATGCTTTTGCTACTTTCATTAATGTAAAATGTCTGAATATTTATTCCACTACAGCAGATGGGTGCTGCACAAAATAAACTGTTAGACGCAAATGTCAATTGGTCGAAACGGGATTTTGAAAGATTTTTAAAAAAGATTCCAATTCCCTGCAAAAAACAATGAGAAAAACACACAGTCTTCCTCCACAATTAAAATCCATATATGTTGCATGGTATCTTACAGAAGTACTTAAAAGACCGCAACCATGAATTGAGGTATGCATATCTAATCATTTGGCTCAAGTATTTTGAATATCTTAAAAAAAAAATTAACAGTGAATAGGCTCGGGCACTTGGGGTAAAATATGCTAATGAACACACTTGAAATGTCCCATATGAAATCTATCTGCACCAAGACAATGAGAAAATAATTACAACAGAGGTAGAATTACAATGGGCATTTTAATCAACCCCTACACTAGCATTTCACCCTATTTATACCGTTTTTGATTCCATGACCCACTGGTTAGTAATCACTTGAAAATGATGGGTCCGTTTATAATAGGCCTTAGACACATTATGTCTGCAGAGACAGGGCTCTGAGGATTACAATAACGATATGAATCTTGAATAACAACAATCACTATGCGGTTCCTATGGCGGAAAAGAAAAACTGCCATGAGGTTAAAAAGTAACTTTGAAATACACACGAGGCAAAGTGTGAGTGAATGTTGATTCTATACTTATATTTCAGTGATAATGAAAATGATGATGAAGGGGTACTTGCCCTTTGTTTTATCTTAGTCTTACTCTGCCAACTGTCTAATATCATAACACTTTATAGTTTTGTATATAAATCTTAATTGTTGCACTGTCAAGGAATCTTTTCCTGGCAAAGAGAGGTGCAAGTATGAGACACTCCCCCGTTAAACAATCCCTTTTACTGCATTTATTAGGGGTCACAAATTCACTTCTAAAAAGGTCAATTTTGCGTACAGGTAATAATAACCTTGAAAGTGTGCCACTAAAGAGTCCAATCAGGGATTCACACAAAGGCCAGACTAATGTCTTTCCTTTAAAAAGGGAAAAGAAAAAGAGTCGTGTTATTTGACCTTCCTTTCTCACTACAACCTTAGATAAAAAAAAAAACAGACCTGTTCTTAGGAAGCTAGTAAGGTTATCAACGACAGAAGCGTTCAGAGAAGGGAAAGTATTTGACAATTTGTTGAATAATTTGACGATTAAACTCCTAAAAAATGGTGCTGGGTGGTGGCAATTTATTCTGAGGCAGGAGCCGCAGAGCCAAGGCCCTGTTTGCAGGAGATATCAGCTGCTTGAAAACCCAGAACGGTCTCTTGAGGAATGTCTGTCTCCCCCACAAGCTTCTCCCTCCTCCCCCAGGATGGCAGCGCCACAGAGGGAACCGTTCACTGACAGGGGCCTAACAGGAAGGGCAGGATTTTACTATTCGTCTAACAAGCCACAGTGGTTGGCACAGGGGTAATCACCGCACTGCAACTTCGTGTGAATTTATGATACTCCCTTCATTAACATTTCAGCTACTTAGGTCACACTTGATGATTAATTATGTTCAGTTCCACAGTGTTTAATGTACTCTCCTGAAAAGGCCTGCTGAAGTTTACGTTGCTTCTTTAAAGGGGACCCGGTTAAAAAGACAGCTTGTCAAAACAATGTTATCATAGCTGAAATAGGATATGCGCTGTTTTTACAAGGTCACAACAAGCTTCCTCTTGTTGTGAGAAGTCGCTGTCCACAAACTCTACACAAGCTCTCAATCGGACAGCGGGGGATTGGGCGGAAAAAACAGCGAGGGGCCAGGATGTACGCAGGCATATGATTTCTTATTGATTTCCTGTTTCTGCTGTGAGGAGGGCTCTCAATTACTCCAGCCATCGAGCAATCCGATTGGTCACCTCAACCAACAAGACCACAGTGAGACTACGACACAAATAGGTTAACTTGAGCCCCCCTTAATGTAAGAACTCCCAGCTTTGATTCAACCACAGTCAGACACAGGAACAAAGATTATAGCACCTTTGGGGGTTTTGCCTGTATTTGACATGACTATTTATGTTCTTGTAACTCTCTCAAAAGAGAAGTGGCATATCTGCCTTCCTCTAAAATTCCCTTACAGACAGACAGACAGACAGACAGACAGACAGACAGACAGACAGACAGACAGACAGACAGTGAGTGTGTGTGTGTGTGTGTGTGTGTGTGTGTGTGTGTGTGTGTGTGTGTGGAAGAGAGTATGTGTGGATGTTTGGGGGTGACATCAATTACAACGCAAAACTGTTGTCACAGGGGCTTATCTGCTGAGATGAAAGAAAAGCATGCTTCCCTTCAGAAGTGCAATACTCCACACACCTGCCAAGCAAGAGAGACCTCTTGACAGAAAATCTCTTTTTTCCTTTTGCAACTGAATCTCTTTTTCTGTGCCTATTCAGTAAACAAGCCACTGGCAAGTCATTAATCCTTCCAAAAAAAAGTCAGGAAAAAAGCGCCCTGGAAAAGTTAACAAGCTAGAAACAAAAGAAGTGTTGTGTCAAACGCAAACACAATCCTTATTATAGCTCGGCACTTACATGGGTGGAAGCAATCAGCTGCTATTAGCTTCTGCTGACACAACTCACTCTTCTTAAGAACAATAAAATACACACAAAGCTTTTAGCCGGTTTCTTTTTGTGACCTGCGATCCATAGCTCGGTATCAAGTCATTTAACTGAGCAAGAGTGCATCGAGAGTTCGAGACTTAATTAGACCTGCTGTTTAACTCGAGCAGTTCAACGCCAAATAATTGTTTTGTAAAACCTCCTTGTGTCAGGACATTTGCATAAAACAATGTGATTATTTCAGAGTTACAATACAGGTTGTTAAACTTTCCCAAGTTATAAAAGCAGGTTATGAGATGCAGGAAAAAGCCAACTCTTATTTTACAATGAAAAACCAGCAGACAAATGATCAATAAAAGTAGATTAATGGTAGGAACAAAATACCGCTGCCTGCCATGTTGTCTTAGTGTGACGCTGAAGCAGCAGCTGGAACAATTCTTTCGTCAATAGGTAAATGTTTGGTACGGGGGGGAAAACATTGTGGCTAAGACGCAATCAGTGCGTTAAAGTTGTCAATGCCAGAACCACAGACAGGATTTCCCTTCTTCCAAAACACTGGAACGTCTGGAAGCAGAAGCAAAAAATGGAGTGTCTTTATGGTAGAAAGACAGAGCGTGCTATCACTCATTTTGGTGCTGGATTTTTCTACTTGAGAAAAGCTAATAATGGCCATCTGACCCTGTGCGAATGTCATAACAACTTTCTCAGCAGTCGGAAGATTAAATTAGAATCATCTAAATGTTTAATTGCTAAACACCCACCGCAGTTAATCTTAACTACCCGACTATGAAAAAGCTCAAATATGTTAATCATTTCCACTCGCTCCCTATTAAACGGCTCGTTGTTGGTTATCGTTCGAAATAGCACCAAGATATCATGCTGTTCGCCCTGCAGCTGTTCCAGGTTGTTAAAACTTACTTCTTACAGGCTCGCCGTGAGTAGACTTCTCCTCGGTCACGTGACTTTGTCCTCCAGCGTCCGGTTTCCTCGGAGATGCTGTTGTTCCTGACGATCCACTGTCACGAGCATCTGAGGATCACAAGCATTAACAGTTAAACACGGACAAAGAATATAAGAAGGAAAGCGTGTTGAACAGAAAGTTAAACAGAAAGATATTATGTTTCATTTAATGTTACTCTATTATGAGCTCAACTGTTTGAAATGAAGGTGTTTTACAGGGTCAGCCTTAGTGGACAAAGTGTCACAGCTGGACGAGGCTGACGTACAGAGGTATTTTTTTTTGCCAGAAAAAGCTCAGGCCGGGCAAATGGTTGCTCAACATGGTGGGGCGGTTCAGGTAAAGGCCTTGCCAGAGCTCTGGATCTCATTTTCTCTCCTTCTTCTCCCGGGTGCGCTCTACCTGCCAAGCTTCTTTTTACTGCCATGAAGGCTGCATTCATCTAAATTGGAAAAAGTATGTGGGCAAAGACTCCAGGCCTGATAGCTGTGCAAAAAAAACACACTTTCACTCATCTCTCTAAGCCCTGTCTTTTAGCTTTTTGACTTCAAGACTTGCTGACGCTTTGCACACTGCTACTTTGTTCAGGAAATAAACCTTCCTCAATGACTTTATTCACTGCTTACGAGCCAGATGCTTTTCATTGGCTGAAGTTTTTCTCATAGCTTGCACGTTTTTCAGTAACACACCGCCTCATGAGTTACTTTTGTGATTCTAAAAAGGAAAAAAATGGGGAAGAATGATTCAGCAAAACTTAGCAATCTTGTTTACTAAAGCTTGAAGCAGTTGTTACAATGCTGCAACACTCTCTGTTTGTAAGCAGTGATGGGTGGGGGAGTGGAATGGATGGGCGCAGGCTAGCAGCCCTAGATAGATACGGCACATATCTCAGCTCGGAGCTGATGTACAGTATGGTAGCAGAGTTGTGTTAGCAGCAGTGCTGTGTGATGCATCGCAGTATTTAGTGATCACAGTTAGAAATAAATTGCTCTATTCTCAGTACATCCACAGTCCCCTGAGAGGGGAAATCCAGTCTTAACTACAAGCGCCTTTGAAGGTCCAGCGAAAATCCATTCGCAATCCAGCAGCCCCAGTGATTGCTTACTTTGTCCTACTTTGCTATTTTTTGACAGTGCCATAATGATGCTTGGTATAAATAGGATGGTTAATGGTTCATTGCTTGTTTGAAGAAAAATGAAAAAAGGGGGTGTGGGGGTAAGCTTATTTTACATGTGATAATCTTAGGGGCAACTAGAAAGTTAATTAAAAACTATAATTGGCTGTGGTTGCTGTTAAGAGTCACCAGGGCGTTTCTTCAGACTTTATTGAGGAAAAAGCAAAAACATTATCAAGGCTTAACACTGGAGCACAGATACTGATGTGTACTTAAAATCACATGAATATCATTTAAAAAGACAGGGCTGATATTGTCCAAAGCTGGACTACAAATGCTCCATACACACCGGTAAACTGTTAATGCGGTCACTGAAAAATGTACATGTTTGGCCTTATAAGCAACATGAGTTCTTGACCATAGATGTCACTCGTATTTATAGCTATAGTGCATTGGAAGCAGGGAGAGAAACTACATTAACATTCACAAGAGAGAACTTCAAGTACACATGAGCAGTGCATTATATAGCAGAGATTCTGAATTGTTTGCAAGTTATAAACTACTTCAAACAGACATGTTTTGTGTTAGTGGACCAAAAACATTGGGTTACGTGGCTCATGAGAGTAGAAATATGCTAATATGTGTGAATTGGTGCATAGCTGGACGTATTTACACTTTAGGAAACACTTTTCTTACCACTTACTGAAATATTAGTTAAATTACATCTTGTTATATGAACTCTGGGACCTTTTCGTTGCCCCCTAGGAGCCCTAAACCCCACCTTGGTCACCTCAATGTAACTTATTTCCCCTGACAGTGATGTGTGGCCTATCCTGTGTGTCCTTACCTTGTGAGGCTGACAGCAGGGAACTTGTCTCTTGCTGAAGGCCCTTCCCTGGCCCTCCCGGCCCATCCGGAGTCAGGACAGTCTCCTTGGACATGAGACAGTCGTGTTTTTGGGACACACACAGCCGCAGAAGAAGTTCCTCCTTTCCCTCAGCCCTCAAACCAATGTCTCATCATCAGCTGAAGACACAAAGCAACACCGTGTCAACTTGAGACAGCCGTCTGCTTATTCACACAGCGAGAAAAGTGACGTCGAGCTGCAGTAAAAACTTAGTGGAAATTTCCCTTCTCTCGCTTCTTACATAAACTTGCTGAAAGACTCCATGTGCAGTTCCCACACTCCCCTTTTTCTTTATCAAAAAAAGCGTCAAGCTAAGTGCTGTTTATAGCTAAAGCGGACATAGTGTTTATAAAGAATGACTTACCTTTCAAACATGACAACTCCCTCGCTTCAAATGTAACTTATTCCCATCCTCCCTTCCTCCCTGCAACTCTTTCTCGGGAAGAAAAGACGAAAAAAGGGTGAAAGAGAAGCGACCAGAAACTTTTTTAACGGTAAGTTTAGCAGTCAGCGCGTGTCCCAGTCCCACTTTGTCCAGATGTTAACAATAATACTCCTCGCGCGACACTTTCGACGTGCAGCGGCGGTAGTTTTCTGATAGTTGCGTCTCAAACATTTTCATCATATCCGGATTCCTGCAGTGCAGCCTCTCTTCTCTCTCTTTGCTTCCCTTCGCGGCAGAGAAGTGAACAAAGCCCTCCCTCAACAAGTCTCCCAACAAATAAAGTAAGGAAAAAGTTAAAAAAAACGCTAAATTAAAACATATCGTTCAAAATATTACATTTAGTGAGGCCTACTTTGGGGCTGTACACGGTAATTGCAGGTGTTATTAAAAAGAGAATATTTATTTATTTTTCCTACGTTTTCAACATGTGATATGGAAGACGATTAGAGCCATAGTGACTTTTTTTCCGAAATTTTAGAGTCGGAATTCTGGCTTTAATCTCATAATAAACAAAAAATCTTGGCCTGATCTCATTAAAAAAAATTCACATGTGGCCCTTGTCCTCTTCTGTACTTTTGAAACCAGCATGTAGTTGTTTCAAGATAATATATGAACATCATACATTATGTTGACGTAGGCCTACCGGTAAAAACAAAGGAAGAGAACGAAAACTAAAATAAAAGTGATATTTCAAATAAAATATAAAAATCCAATTGGTTCTGGTAGCCTCAAGTGACTAATTCAACTTTGTACGTGACTTTAATCTTAATACTTTCCTTTTGGGGGAAAAAATGGCTTTAATTCATTTTAGTTTAATGCTTATGATCATGCTTTTATTGATTCCCATTGTGGAATATGCTTGTTGCAGGCCAGCAATACAGAAACATTGTGAAAAATGAAGTATGTAAAACTAAAATAATAATTGAATACTCAATATATGAATACAAGACCAGTTAGGGACACACATTAAAAGGTAAAGGGACATTAGTGATGTATAAAGCAAACAGTGACACCAGATAAAAACCATTAAAAGTTAATCAAAATGTAATTCAATGGAAATGTGTGTTTCTTCAGTATTTTAGTGCTTGCACATGATTAATTTAAAACTTTTAATATGATTTAACAGCTCTCTTTAACAGCTCAATAAAGACACGTTGGATTGTTTTATCAGTTTGACTTTATGACATTTTATTAGAATGAATTATAAACATCATAACTGTACTCATGAGACATATCAGAAGCTTGATACAGAGAATATCAACATTATTTCTGTTTAACCTGATAACTGATCCCCCGGTTTAAAACTAAAAAAGGTTTAATACAGTTTATTTTATCTGCTCTATATTTAATGTTGTGTTGATATAACTTTTTAAGCAGTTCTACCCCTTCCATATCCTAAATACAGTAAGTCTATAGGATTTATTTTATTTGAGATTTGTTTTAAAGGGGTCGAGTTGGGCTAAAGGTGGGAAGTTAAAACTTCCAAGGGTATCATTTAGCGTAAACATAAGTAAGGTTACTCTATAGGATTATTGACATTATGTTGTCTGAGAATGTGAGCTTCACTGGCCCTGCACTATCTCTACGAAAATAGGAGAAAAAATATTTGCAAGAAAGTTAGCCAACATGAGTTAAAAAAGTTTCAACAACTATAAATATAGCGTGCATTAAAATCTAAAACCACCTCTTTAGTGCCTTCATCATTTTCTACTTTTCCTAATTTCAATTCATACATAATTCACTTTAAATAAATGCCGGCAGAGCCCCATGCTGTGTCTTCTATATGTAGTCAGCATGGTATTGTTAGTGCAGTGTCTTGCTGATTGCCATCATAGCCATTGAACCCTATTGGTAGAAGTATAAGTGAGATTTAAGCCTTGGTAACATGAGAGTGTGGAGGTGATTGATGTGAAATATGCCCTCCCTCATTGACTGGCTGAACTCCATTTTCTGCTACTAATGCAGAAATCACTCCGGGTCCCCAGCATAATGATTTACGATGAATCTGTGTCAATGTTGAACTCGGCAAACCCCACGTAATCCATCTTGCAGATATACCTACCTACCCCGCCCCACCTTGCCTGCTCTCACCCGCCCGTCCCTTGCTTTAGCAAATGGAAGGTAAGGAATGCGTCTCCCTCTCTCTCTCCGTCTATAAGTGTTGAATCCATTACAGGGCTGATGTGTAATCACAGAGGACCTCTGTGCCCCCTCATACTGTAATTACCTGGATACAGACACTCCCTCACTCCATCCCCTAGAGCTGCTCAAAGCCAAGAACTCTGTTAACCAGCATGCAGTGCTTTCGGCCTGCCTATCTGGGTGGCGATGTGAAGATATATTTGAGAGATGGGGCCTGTTTGAAAAAAAATCATGGATAAAATTGCATTTAAGTAATGGGATTTTGACCTTGCAGTGTGTAATGGCCATAGTTCACCTCGGAGATTGAATCATGCACAGAGCAAATCAAAGCCTGCTTGCACCTCGATAAACTGACTGCCAAGACCCCCCCCACCCCTAGCCCCCCACCACCACATATGGAAATATTTTGAGGAGTGTACACGCAGCATGACTGCACCGTGAAATCAACCCCGGGTGTCTTTCTTTGTCTCTTTTACACGGTGACATCGCTGTTGCTGCTGACAAACATTATCTTGTGTGTGATCATGTGCATAGTGTCAACCCCCCCGCCCCCCAAACACCACCACACTACTCCCTCCTTTCAAAATAAGTCAAAGTGGAGCCGGCTGTGTAGACACAGTAGGCTGTCACACTGTGTCAAGCGTCGGTGTCAGCGTTGCATCTGTTGCAGTCACATCTCAGAAGACACAAGGAAACGTCTCTCTGTTGACTTCATCTGTTTGTTTGGCATCCTGCCTGATTGCTGGAGTGTGTGGTGGAGAAGAGAAGCGCCGGCTCAGTCGGTGCACACGCTGCCAACAGGGCCTAATCCTCCTCTTGCCCAGAAAAGAAGGGTAACAGGCCCCAAACAAACAAGCAAGCATCTCTGTTTGTGGCTTTTCTTGGCTCACACACAAAACACTGCAGAAATCCATGCATTCTCAGTCTTTAAGATTCAAAGGCTTTATTGTTATATGCACAACAACTTCAGCGTGGCAATGGAAACCTTAAGTCCCAAGAATATAACATACAAAACACTTAAGACATACAAAGCAAGGAAATAAAGCATGAGTAACCTTTATTCATGTAAAATAGAATCAGGTAAAACTGAATGCAAGATTAGATACAGTGCAGTATAATGAAATACAGTTTATTGTTTAATGTATACACATATGGACTATTAGCTGCTATAAACATATATGTAAGTCAAGACACTTCATAGAGCACCTCTCAGGACTTCAACCGTCTTATTGATCTTGGGATAAAACCGAGCATAGTATTGAATACAGTGTATGTTTACATTCTATATATATATATATATGTATAACAAAAACAGTCCTTTAACACACTATTGTTTAAAGTTAAGTTTTGTTTCATATTCATCAGTAACTTGAAACTTTAGCTTCCTGCTAACCACATTTGTTTTTTGTTACAGCGTAAAACTTTTTGCATGAACTCCTGTGAAAAAGGGAAATGGCTGCAGGACAGAATATCTGTAATTATCTCTAACAAGCGTATTCCTTAGCGGGCTACCATTCTAATAGAAATGCAAAAGTTGGCCCGCGTTGGCCTTCGCGTCTGCTTTAATGGCCAGGCGAAAGAGTTGAGGTGTCGCTTTGAACGGCAAGAAGTGGCACCTGTACCTGATCAAACCTTCAAAGATTTCACACACCGGTCCACACAGAATGAGTAGTACTTAATAAGTAAGGCTTTTTGAAGCTGACCGTGACACCGGCTGAACCCTGACGCCCTCACATGATTAATAGCATTATGCTAAGTCCTTTTTTTCTCTCTAAGTAAAGGATTGTTTGAGGCTGTCTGATCAAAACATTCAACTTTTTTATTGGTCCGACTCTCAAAGGAGGCAGACTTTGTGTTGGGCGGTTTGTATTTCATCTGTCTGGATGGGGAATGGACATGAATAGGGCCTGACTGGATGGACTCATTAAAGAAAAACATCTCTATGATCAGAATGAAGCCTGTTACTGCATGATTAGCGTTTCAATGCAAACAAACACCCTTTTCCTCACCGAGCGGGGGGTTGAATAATGACTGACTTTCTGCTTGTATAGCTGCACATCTGGACTTTGGAGTGAGAAGAGCGCACATAATCACTTGCAAATGTTTACACGAAAGCACCAGACTTCATAAATATGTATCCTCGAATGAAAAAAGAGAAAAGCAAGTGATTGACGATTAATAGCGACGTTTAAAAACAGCCCACTCGTAGGGTTATCCTAATAACGTGGCCTGTGCGATTGTGAAATCCACATGTGGAGAAAACGCCTGCGCCACAGCTTTCAATGGGATTCAAAATGGCTTCCGCCGGCTCCTGGAAGAATACAAAATCAGAAGTGACATCCATCTGTGGTTCATTTAACGTTATTGATAATCAGCCAGAGTCACCAGGACAGAAACTGTGTTTGACCCATCATTCAGGCTCATTGCTCTGCCATATGTCTATGTTTTGAGGATTTTTGAATGTCTGGTTTAAAACTAAGGTCTAAATGTAAAGCGCACTTAATATGAGGGACATAAATACTCACACATTGATGCACTCAAATGCATGCCAGCACCGTATCTGCCTCCAATTAGCGGCCTCTCCATTTCTCAACCATCACAACACATGGAACAAACACATCTCACATGATGACATTTTACACTGTGAGTTATGACATGCTACTTTACATTACATACATGCCACTCAGGCTCAGAGGCTCTGACTTATCAGGCTATATTGAGACAATTGATGCAATGTTGTAAGTTCGTGACAGAGATGACTGGTAGCTGCTTATGTCATCTGATCCGTGAGGCGCACACTTAGTAAGAAACGCTGGTGATCACTACAACTGTGAATTAGCAGCTTAATGCCTCAATATAGCTGCTTTGTTTTTCAAATTTCATATAATCCCATTAATTGAATGAATTAGATATTTGCAAATCTTGTACTCCTGAAAGTTTGGTGTCTTCTTTCGTCCTTCGCTGTCTTTGTTGATAATCAAAAATGTCAGACTGTTTGGATTTCTATGATCCTTTGCAGATTTGTGATTAGCATAAACCATAAGCCAAGCTAAAGCGACACTGGCTAAAATCACAGTGGGGTCCTTATTTGTTAAGGCGTGACGCCTCATAGCCTGTGTGTCCTGCTTTGAGCTTGCTCACATGGTGTCAGCACGTACCCCTGAGTCCTGTTAGCGAAACCCCCGGAGTTGAGGAAGATAACATTTTACCAAAAGACACGCGCAGCCACCCACATGAACACAAACGCACAAATTATACACAAACCAAGCACAATTATGCTCCCATATTCATGTCTTGATTCACACATATGCAGGCACACACACTTCCCTGCACGCTCCTCCAAAGTCCACAAACATACCTATTTCTTGATTAATTGGATGCCCTGCGTAAGCTTCCCAGATTAGGCTTTGACATAGGTTATAATTAAATAAGACAAATTCAGGAAGTGTATGAAATCTCTCATTTCATGAACAGAAATGTGAGTTTTAATTTACCTCATGCCGAGACGAGCTGTGGTCACCTGCAGAGAGCCAATTCACTGTGCACGGCTCAGCGCATGGTGTCTGGCTTGGACAGAATGCGTCGTTAAAATAAACCCCCAATGCCAATTTATGGAACAGCGGTCAAATATTTATCCAGTTGATGAGCTGGGCTGTGTGTTCCTCCCTGACAATAATTAAAGACAAACCCCGGCTAAAGGTGAGCAGCAGCCATGACATCACTTCACAAAGGCTGCATGATTTTGAATAGTGGACAATACAAAAGTTTTCTGAGTTTCTCAGTTCTTGTCTTGCATGATAAGTAGAAAAGAGGTTGATGGATGATGCTGCTATGGAGGGTTTTTTTCCTAGTAGCAAGCGGGTAAACATCCTAAATGTCAAAGTAGCGGCTTATCCAAACTGATTTAACCTCATCAACAAAAATGTGCATGTTAGGTTTGGAAATAAATGGGTTTGCTTTGTTGATGTGAACCTTTTACCTCCACTGAAACACCCCCTCTTGCTCAACATGACGCAGTGGAATATCAGGCTAATTCTCTCGCAAAAACAAGGAGTATATTCCCCATCATCCACTGCTCACAGATGGGACTTCAAGGATGTGAGAATGAGCCTTGTTTGCCTTAATTCCCCATATGCTACCTCCTCAGTGGAAGCTATTGAGATGTAGACATGAATGGGTGTGAATGGGGCGCTGGGTTGTGTGCTGTGGGAAGGGCCTGTTGTGAGAGCTGGGGTTTTCTCAGATAGGGATCACAGCCTGAGGTGCTGCGTGTGTCCAATGAACAGTACTCAGCACCCTGGGATAACAATGAGAGCTGAGCAGTTCTGAAAATCAATAAACTGCTGGAGCTTTTCGTGGTCTCCTTCATAGAGAAATAACAGCATGCCAGAGTCAATCTGTGTCTCTCTTTTTCCCCCCTCTCTCTTTTTCCACTGTCTTTCTCTTCAGCTCTTGTTTTTGTACAAACACGAGAGAGAGAAAAAAATTACAGGGAAGAAAGTCGAAAATGTGTGGTATCGCACTCATACGGTAAACTTTGCATTTAATCTTTATGCGTTTCTATGCATGTTTCAGTTAAATATGCCCTTATAAATGTCACATCTAATCCATGGACTCACAGCATTAATGTGAAGATTGGAAGACGTGCATGGAAACAAGTCAGGACGGGAGAAAATGGGGATTTTGTAAATCTCCCATCAAAGTTGTCTAATTATGTTAATCAAGAATTCTCCAAATGTCAGCATTGCTGGAGAGGATGAGATTTGGAGAGAGTGTTCTGTAAATGATGGACCAAGCAAATCAGTTGGACCACAATGATAGTAATGACATTAATTAATTAAAGTTGGACATACAAAAGAGGCAGGCTTAAATCACAGGCACACTTCAAGAGTGAACACATGAATTAATATCAAGAATCAATTTGTTGCAAGATAAATGTTTTCTTACGCTGAATCAGCACAGATTTCGCTCAGAGTTTATGGAGTTTTGCTCCAGAATGAGAAATCCACCATCTGTGGCACATCCACTAACTGGCTGATAGAACTAAGCATGTGTGTGAAACATTTTTTCCCAAACTTTTAATTAATAAAACGTAGCAAAATCCTTCAAATGTTATGTCTGAGCATATGTTCTGCATAACGAATGTTAAACAGAATTGCCAGATTAGCTGCAAGACACATGCTAGCATTAAGACCAACTTGACTTCAAAACAAAGCCCTAATGCATGAACCTTTAGAAGGAGGAGTTTAACATTTCGGGAAATACGCTTTTTCACATTTGAAATAACTGTTAGATAAAAAATTTTGACACTTTAGAGTAACGTTATATATGTCTTCCTATACATGTCATTGTTTTTGCAGGGGTTATGTGCTCGCCAATTTCTCTGTGCTTGTTCTAGCAAGTGGATTTACTTTTAAACACATTTCATATATGCTTCATATTGACTGTACAGACATGACAATGAAAGCTAATAAGTGTTGTTGATGGTAGTTTTTAACTTTGAACAGAGCTTGATGTGGTCAGTATTCATGCTAAGCCAAGCTAGCAATAAGACAGAGCTAGCTTACATTAGCTGGTTGTAGCTTTACAATTTGGGGTTGGCGACCCGCGGACGGGCCGCATGCGGCCCTTTAAGCCCTCTGCTCTGGCTCCCTTGAGTTTAGACAAAAATAAGAAGGAAATAAAATAAAAGTACTTTTAGGACTATTTATATTTTGTTGCACGGTTGAAAATGTTTCGTATCTTGTATTTTGAGGTGATACTGTGACACATAAATAAACGGTTTTAATTAGGTTAACTAAAAATATGCGTCACATCCTGCTACGGTCCCGCGTGAGCGCCTTTTCTTGGAGGCACACGCGCGGGGACCCCTGGCTCGATGAGCGAACTATGGATAAATCAAAGAAAAGTACCGGAGGAACACAGGATTTAATTCTGTGTGGACAGAGTTATATGCTTTCACAGCAAACGATGCTGGTTTACCGGTATATTTGATATCTAGAGAGAAGTTGTCAAAGGTGCTGCAGCCTTTACGTATCGAGGAACAACACGGGAGAGGAAGACAGCTGACGATCTTCAGTCATAATTCAATGGGGTATGTAATTTATTTCAGAAAACACTTTTTGTTATATTCCATGGAATGCTCTTAACGTCCCGATAGCAATGAATATATTAAATGCTTTGACAATAAATACATACAAAAATTCATCTCTGGAAGCCGTAGCGCTGTAAAAAGCACGACCAATCATTTTAGCCGACCCGGCTAAAATAACTGGATGGTCTACCTGCCAGTCAGCCTTCCATCTGTGCACAAACTCTCGTGGCCTCATTGATGATGCGCGTTCGTGTGTGTTGGAGGAGGGACTCTGTAAGAAAGTCTGAAGGAAGAGGCATATTTTTTTATTTTTGTGTATTTTCAAACTCTAGCGCACTCAAGCTGGTTTCTCCATTCTTACCTACTCTACCTTTAACTCTTTTTAGGGTGCAGCTATATGTTTTATTTATTTCAAAGTGGGCCCATTTTAATAATATTTTTTTTCCCTTCAAATGTGCAGATGAAAATGTTTCGTATCATGTATTTTGCGGTGATACTGTGACACATAAATAAAAAACAAAACGGTTTTAATTAGGTCAACTAAANGTATAGTCTGTTGGCATACTGTCACAATAGTGGTGCGGTAATGACGTATTCTCTTGGGCTAAGTCTGTTACGGTGAGTGAAGCAAGCAGGACCCAAACGCAGATAACACTGAAGAATCCTTTATTTCAAGGCTAAACGTCAAAACTCAGAATACTCCCCGGTGAACACAGTCACAGACAAACGACGAACCAACAATGACAGATAGCAAAAACAGAACTTAAATACACACAAGACTAATCAACGAAACAAGAGACAGGTGAGGAGGGAGGAGAAAACAGAGGGGCAACAGGTGAACACAATCAAGTAAACAGGTAGGAGGGAACACACACGGACAGGAAACCAAAGACAGAAAGCAATGGGATTTTTTTTCCATGTCCCAGCTGTTTTTAAAACATATAAAAGCTTAGGACATTCACCAGTGAGGTATGTACGGACGTATTTTTTGTCGTAAAACATAAACGCGAAAATATCTTAAGCTTGTGTCAACCACATAACTTACTTACACTTATTTCAGACCAAAATCACAGTGTTTCAAACGTTCGAGACCATGGAACCAGAAGTGGTCAAATTGCTGACTAATTTTCAGTTGTTAGGACTCATTCCTGCACCTCTCTATGCTAACATGCTCAACTATGATAGCTAACGACAAGCATTAGCTTTGTCAGCGTTGTCATTATAAGCATTTTAACATACTGATGCTAGCAATTAACTCAAAGCGCTGTTGTGGCAAATTACAGCCTCGTAATGCAGCTAACATGTTCAAAGACTCTTTGTTTTGTTACGCAATTTAAAAGTATGTTGAACAGTGAGATTAGCTAGCACCTACACATTCATACATGCCAACCTTTCCAAATCCAAAAGAGGTAGGTTTGCGCGCATCAAATGTGCACGCCCAAATTAGGTAATCAGAAGAAATGGAACCCCAGTAAATACATGTATAAACCATGTATTTAACATCATTTTATGCATTTTTCAGAAAAAGTGGTAGTTTGGTAAACAGTGACATCAACGACATGTCTGGTCTGTAAAATGCCCGAAAAGTAAAAGAATGGGAGATAAATATCCCAAAGTCTCCACATTTTATTATATTTGTAATGTGTTTCTGGTCCTCTTTCAGTTGAGACAGTGTAGATGAAGGATGTGTCAGGATGTAGAACTCTTGTGTGAACATTGGATAAAGCCAGGTTCATATTCTTGTTTCATGTTGATGACATTTTAGAGTCAAAGGTTTGCACAGAGCGTAATATCTTTGTGTTGC